>NW_026576730.1:0-73055 GCF_028641065.1 Leucoraja erinaceus | reverse complement strand
CACCCCCCCTCACCTCCTCCCTCGCCCCTCCTCTCATCCCTCAACCCTCCTCCCTCATCCCTCACCCCTCCTCACTCACCCCTCTCCCTCCTGCCCGCTCACCCCATCCATCTCTCTCTCTCCTCCCCTCCTCTGCCTGCTATCTCCCTCCTCACCTCCCTAACTCCCCTCACTATGCCCCTTTAACTCTGCACCCCTTCCCCCTCTCCCCCTATTCTCCCCACCCTCTCTCCCCCACCCCCCTCCTCCATGCCCTCCACTCACCCCCCTACCTCACCATCTTCTACCCCCTTCACCCTCTCTCCACCTCCCTCGTCCCCCCTCTGCCTCCTACCCCCCTCACCCCCTCACCACTCTCTCCCCGCGCACACCCCCCAACTCACCCCACTCAACCTTCACCCCCTCTTCCCTTACCCCCTCCTTCCTCCGAGCCCACACAGAGAGTGGTGAATCTCTGGAACTCTCTGCCACAGAGGGTAGTTGAAGCCAGTTCATTGGCTATATTTAAAAGGGAGTTAGATGTGGCCCTTGTGGCTAAGGGGATCAGGGGGTATGGAGAGAAGGCAGGTACGGGATACTGAGTTGGATGATCAGCCATGATCATATTGAATGGCGGTGCAGGCTCGAAGGGCCGAATGGCCTACTCCTGCACCTAATTTCTATGTTTCTAACTCTTGGCTGTCTCCCTGCATCCCTTCTACCTTCCCAGGGAATTCCCACAGCTGATTTTCATTCTGGTTTATATCCACCCCAGAGCAAATGCATCCACTGCTACGGAACATATAAGAAATATGCTCGACAGACTCGAACTGATATCTCCGGACGCCCCCAAATTCATCATGGGTGACTTCAATCACTGTTCAATTGACAAGTCACTTAAAGGATTCTACCACACATGTGGGGTAAAGAGAACAGAGAAAGTCATCAAGGACATCAAACAGTGGACACCGGACAGTATTGACAGGCTTCAAGGGTGTTTTGAAACCACAGACTGGAATACCCTCACATCCTCCTCCACCAACATCAGTGAGCAAGCGGATATAGTCTCAGCATACATCACTTTCTGTGTAGACAATATTATCCCCTCCAAGAAAGTCACAATCTTCCCTAACAATAAACCCTGGGTAACTAAAGATCTAAAAAACATATTGAATAAGAAAAAGAGAACATTTTTTACCGGTTCTGAAGCTGAGAAGAAGGAGGTAAACAGAGAGGTCAAGCGGGCCATAAAAATTGCCAAGCTGAAATACAAGAACAAAGTGGAGCAGACCTTTGGAAAAGGGAACCTCCGTGCGGCTTGGCAGGGCCTCAAGAACATGGCAGCAGTGAACTCTGTCTCTACCAGCCGCAAGCCCATTCAGGTAGCAGGAAGCAGCTTCACTTCATTCCCGAATGATCTCAACTCCTTCTACACCAGATTTGAAAAGGACAATAGCACCCAGCTAGAATCAATCGTCTCCACACTCAGACCTGATGACTCCGGCCTCAACATCAACACATCACAGGTGGTGAGAGCCCTCAAAAGGACTAAAAAGAACACAGCTCCAGGGCCAGACAACATCTGTGGGCGGGCCCTATGGCACTGTGCTGAGCAGCTGGGAGGTGTGTTCCAGCATCTGTTCCAGGGCTCTTTGACCAGCAGCACAGTCCCCGCGATGTGGAAAAACTCAACAGTGATTCCCATCCCAAAGAAGGGCACCACCAAGGTCCTGAATGACCTTAGACCGGTGGCTCTCACCTCCCTGATCATGAAGGCCATGGAGAGGATCATCAAGGAGCACATCACCAAGGCAACTGGCTCGATGATGGATCCATTGCAGTTTGCTTACCAGGCTGGCAGGGGTGTCGATGATGCAAAAATATTCATCTTAAACACCATCCATAAGCATCTGGAAATCCCCAAGGCCACAGCCAGACTTCTGTTTGTAGACTTCTCATCAGCATTCAACACCATGCAGCCACATATTTTGGCTGAGAAGCTCATCACCCGCTTCCACCTCAACCACCAACTCACTCTGTGGATTATAGACTTCCTCACCAACAGATCACAGAGGGTGTTGGTGAACCACACCTTGTCCGACACCCTCTTCACCTTCACTGGCTCTACACAAGGCTGTGTCTTTTCCCCACTTCTCTTCATTCTCTACACTGATGACTGCAGATCCACCCAGCCAAACTGCCACTTTGTAAAATTTGCTGATGACACAGTTCTCCTGTCTCTTCTTCCCAGCCACACACAACATCACAGCTCAGCCCTGCAGGACTTTATAGTATGGTGTGAAAAGTCTTGTCTTGAGCTAAATATAAGCAAAACCAAGGACATGATTGTGACTTTTTCCCCCAACAGAGACAGATGGCTGAGGCAGCCACCACTATCATCCAGCAGGAGCCAGTGGAGATAGTGGAGGTATACAAATACCTGGGAACAATCTTCGACAACCTGCTACGGTTTTCCTCTAACATAGAGGAAATCCTTAAAAAGTGCCATCAGAGACAGTACCTACTCAGGAAGCTGAAGTCATTTGGGATTAACAAAGACATTCTCACTACATTCTACTACGCATTCATTGAAAATGTAATAACCTTCTCTTTCACTAGCTGGTTCCACTGCATCACCCTGCAAAACAGAAACCGCCTGTTGAATGTGGTCAAGGTCTGCTCAAAAATCATTGAGCCGCCCGTCCGAACTCTCACTGCCCTATGCGACCAACAGTCTGTAAAGTTAACACGCAGGATTCTTCAGGAATCCTCTCACATCCTGTTTCCTGAGTTTGAGTGGCTCCCCTCAGGACGCAGACTCTGCTGTCCGGGTTGCTGGACACAGAGGAGGAAGGCAACCTTCATCCCCAGGGCTGTCCAGCTTTTCAATGCTGATCACTGACTTATGAACATATAAAATGAAATAACCTTCATAGAAACATAGAAACATAGAAATTAGGTGCAGGAGTAGGGCCATTCGGCCCTTCGAGCCTGCACCGCCATTCAATATGATCATGGCTGATCATCCAACTCAGTATCCCGTACCTACCTTCTCTCCATACCCCCTGATCCCCTTAGCCACAAGGGCCACATCTAACTCCCTCTTAAATATAGCCAATGAACTGGTCTCAACTACCCTCTGTGGCAGAGAGTTCCAGAGATTCACCACTCTCTGTGTGAAAAAAGTTCTTCTCATCTCGGTTTTAAAGGATTTCCCCCTTATCCTTAAGCTGTGACCCCTTGTCCTGGACTTCCCCAACATCGGGAACAATGCTCCTGCATCTAGCCTGTCCAACCCCTTAAGAATTTGTAAGTTTCTATAAGATCCCCTCTCAATCTTCTAAATTCTAGAGAGTATAAACCAAGTCTATCCAGTCTTTCTTCATAAGACAGTCCTGACATCCCAGGAATCAGTCTGGTGAACACGTCTCTGCACTCCCTCTATGGCAATAATGTCCTTCCTCAGATTTGGAGACTAAAACTGTACGCAATACTCCAGGTGTGGTCTCACCAAGACCCTGTACAACTGCAGTAGAACCTCTCTGCTCCTATACTCAAATCCTTTTGCAATGAAAGCTAACATACCATTCGCTTTCTTTACTGCCTGCTGCACCTGCATGCCTACCTTCAATGACTGGTGTACCATGACACCCAGGTCTCGCTGCATCTCCCCCTTTCCCAATCGGCCACCATTTAGATAATAGTCTGCTTTCCTATTTTTGCCACCAAAATGGATAACCTCACATTTATCGATATGCACTTTTTAATTGAAGCACTTAGGAAGCACTTTAAAACTATTGCTATGTGTTGAATGTTGATGTGCGGTGTGTGTTGTGTGATTGTGCAGTGTGTCTGTGAAATGCGTGTGCTGGTTGATTGTGCAGTATGCGTGCTGCTTATGTTTGTTGATTGTGTCCCTTTTTAAAAAGCTACTGCAATGCGTCTTTTTAAATGGCCCCTCGGGGACGAATAAAGTGCTCTGAATTGAATTGAATTACTGATTCTGGATGATCAGCCATGATCATATTGAATGGCGGTGCTGGCTCGAAGGGTGGAATTTTGCCTATCCACATTCCCCGCAGACGCTGCCCGACTCGCTCAGTTACTCCAGCACTGTGTGACCTTCTTCCCATGATGCATGCCGTCCCCCAACGCCAATCACCGGCGGGGCGGTGCCGTCAGTCCCCTCACATTGGGGGTGATGTCAGCGCGCTGGTTGTGCGCGTGGCAGACGTCACGGCGCAGGGCGGCTGGCAGGCGGACTTGTGGGCGGGCGGATCGACACAGTGCCCGGATCCCCGTTGCCCCCAGATCGATGCAGCACCCCCCTCTTCCCTCACTTGCCACCTCACATTCTCCTCTACCTCCCTTACTCCACCCCTTCCCCCTCCCCTCATTTCCACCATCCTCATCCCCCTTCTCAACTTCCTGCCTTGCCTCCTTACCATCTCTGCCCTCCTTCACCCTGCTCCCCATCCCCCACTCCCCCCCTCACTTCTCCCATCACTCCCTCCCCCTTTCCCCCACTCCTCTCCCTCATCCCTTGCCCTCCCATCCCCTTCAAGCACTAGTAATGTCCTGTTTGCCAGCTTGTTGACCCTCTGTGTTCCCCCCCTGCAGGGTTTAGGCGCCATTGCTATGGACGGAGAGATAGGGGACGTGAACAGCCATTGACGACGGCCAGGGTGCCTGTGAGCCCCCACCCCCCCTGCTCAGTGTGTGGGCTGAGCTTTGATGGAGGACCACATGACGGGGCACAACAAAGAGAAGCGTTGTGAGTGCGATCTGTGCGGCAAGGCCTGGCAGCGCCCGAGCCGGCTGGAAGCCCACCGGCGGGTGCACACGGGAGAACGCCCCTTCGACTGCTTGGAGTGCGGCAAGAACTTCGCCAGCTACTCCAACCTGCTGCGGCACAACCACGTGCACTCCGGCGAGAGGCCCTTCACCTGCTCCGACTGCGGCAAAGGCTTTATGACGGCAAATCATTTGACTGACCACCAGCGGGTGCACACGGGCGAGAAACCCTATGGCTGCTCCACCTGCGGCAAGAGCTTTGCCCGGATGTCTGGACTATGGCAGCACCGGCGGGTGCACAGCAGTGAGCGGCCCTACAACTGCTCTGACTGCGACAAAGGCTTCAAGTTGTCCACGGACCTGAAGATCCACAGGCGTCTGCACACCGGGGAGCGGCCCTACACCTGCAGCGACTGCGGCAAGGACTTCACCCGCTCCAGTGACCTGCTGAGGCACCAGCACACCCACACCGGCGAGCGCCCCTACACCTGCGCCCAGTGCGGCAAGGGCTTCACCCACTCCAGCAGCCTGCTGAGGCACCAGCGCACCCACACTGGCGAGCGACCCTTCATCTGCACCCAGTGCGGCAAGAGCTTCAACCGCTCCGACAAACTGCTGTCCCACCAGCGGGTGCACGCCCGCGACCGTCCCTTCCCTTGCCCGGTGTGAGGAGAGCGCTTTGCTATAGCCTTCCATACCCTGCCTCACCAGCGCGTGCACACCAATGGCCAGCCCTACGACTGCCCGTACTGCAGTGAGGACTTTGACAACTCACGGGGGTTGCGGCAGCACCAGCAGGCCCACGCCGGTGACCGGTTACTCCCATTGCAGGAAGCATTTCAAGAGCGCATGGGGGCTGTGGGAGCATCAGCGGATACACAGTGGAGAGAGACCCTTTGTGTGCGCTGAGTGTGGCAAGGGTTTCACCCGCATGTCCAGCCTGTGGCAGCACCGGTGTACCCACAGCGGTGAGCGTCCCTTCCCCTGCCCATCCTGTGGTAAGGGCTTCACCCGCCTTGACCACCCGCTGGAGCACCAGCGAGTCCACACCGGCCAGCGCCCCTTCACCTGCACACACCTGCAAGGCCTTTGCCCACTCCTCCAGCCTGCTGGCACACCGCCACTTGGATAAGCGCTGTTTGGGGGCTGGAAGGAATGGGGAACGTTTCGGGTCCAGACCCGTCTTCAGTCTCGGCCTGAAACGTCACCATTCCTTCTCTTATGAGATGCTGCCTATCCCACTGAGTTACTCCAGCATTTTGTATCGTTTTTTGCAAACCAACATCTGTAGTTCCTTGTTTGTAAACCATTCTGGTTAACCATCTCTGCACCTTCTCCAAAGCCTCCACATCAGTCCTGTAATGGAGTGACCAGAACTGTATGCAATATTCCAAATGCTACCTGACCAATGTCCCTTAAAGCTGCACATATACATTCCTCTCTCCTTATCTCACACCTTTTTATCTCCTTATTTTCTCATGCCTCTGTCACTTACTCCACTCATCTGCCGATCACCCCCTCATACGTTAACATCGTGTCAGTGTGATCCTTCTGGTGGCGCCATGGAGTAGGAAGCAGGCGTCCGCTTTAGCTCCGCTCCCGAAAATGCGCTAAAAAGCCTGAAAGAAAAACGGGGCCGATTTTAAAAACACTCAACGGGAGATACCTGTCGTCGCGTAAGTGATGTCATCAGATATCGCCACAAATTGACGGGACACCGGTATTTCTAAATACATGTAGCGCTTTCTTTGCCCTCTACATGAGCTGCGCCCCAGGTTCGTAAACTTTAATTCCCTTATAGGTGTTAGTTAACCCTTAATTTAAGTATTTATGCACTCTTTTAATTTGGACAATAGGGCACCTTTAATTTCAATATTAAATGGTATACCTTACTGTAGAAACAGTTAAAATAAATCAACTGACAACTATGTTCCAATGAATTACCTTCACATTTATTCTATTAATTAAAATAAAAAATATGTTGGTAAGGGAAATACAAAATAAAATATCAATAACCAAAAATATGGTGTTTTACTGGTGTTTCTCACACAGATATTCACACAACACCACTCAATAAATCAATCTTTTATAGTACCTTTAAGTATTGATTACTATGTGGGCCCACACACTCACTCACACAAGCCGGCAACATGAAATACAAAACAAGAATAACCCCACGTTGCAGGCCTGGTCGAAGCTGGAGAGCGTCGCGGCCAAATACAGTTGAAGCCGACAAGTGCACAGTGCAGAAGCTCACAAGATGGCGGGCGAAAGGCACGTTGCTGGTGATGACGGCTGGCGGGCGAATGGCGAGCTGCTGGCGAGTTGGCTGACCAGAGAGGACCCCATGTGGCAGAAATCTTCCTTCTCTCTCGTTGTCTCCAGGGCTCAGCCAACCGCTGCTCTCACGCTCCCCGTAATCACAAAGTCCAAACAGCGACAGTCTTTAATCCACACCTCCGAGCTGAAGGGGTAGCAGCTAGGCTATGGCTAACTACGCTAATGACGGAAGGCAGCGGCGGAGGAAAAGTCTTTGAGCTCAGCAAGCCGCTGCACCTCACAGTCCAATAACCACGTTCTCTGTAAAAGTCTTTATCTTACCTCACCGCGAGGAAAGATATTTAAACTGTTTACTGACCGAGTAGGACAGTCAAAACTTATTTTTCTCAGTCTCTGTTCTTCATATTTCTCTCTGCTCCGCCCACGGACTTCTTCTGTCTCTCTTCCGTTCACCGATTACCCACAATCCCCAGCTCCCGCCCCCAAACCAATCACTCCAAAGAAAGGTCCAGACCCGACACGTCGCCTGTCCATTCCCCTCCAAAATGCCGGTAGAACTCAGCAGGTCAGCCATCCATGGTGGGAAATGGATGGAGAAGTGTTCCTAATATAAGCCCTCCTTGGCCATGTCGAGAGTGCGGTGTCCATTCTTGTGATGGGATGCAAGGTCCGAGCTGACCAGTCATCGACAGCCCCCCCCACACCCACCTTGTGGCCCATCTCATTGTCATTCCTCTGTCTTCTTCTCGCTAGTGAAAGTCGTCAGGATTAATCCGGAGTCACCGCTTCCCATCCCCCGGCCGTTCCCCCTTAACTCCGACCAGTGGGATCAGGCTCTCCACCCGTGGACGTCTGCAAGACTCCGGCTGCGGTAAACAAGGACCTTTGCTCGTTAACCTGCTGGAGCCAAGTTGTATTCCAAAGAAATAAATGTCTTTTAAGCAAAAACAAAAAGATTGGCCCCAAAAAAACAGTGTCAACCGGGTAGTGTCACCAGCACTGGCTGCCTCGCCAACAGTCTGTCAGTCCCTTCTACTGGTTTTGTTATTTTAAGTATGTTTTAAAAGTATGTATAAGTGTTTCTTGGATTGTTTTATGTGGGGGATGGGGGAGGGTGGAATTGGGGGAAACTTTTATGTTAAATTTTATTTTTTGTGGCTGTGTGTCTTGTTACTTTTTACTTGGTATGGTTGTTTGGTAACTAAAATATCACTGTAGGTTAATTGGAGAGGGGGGGGGACGGGACGGGGAGAGGAGAGGAGAGGTGAGAGGAGAGGGGGGTAGGGGAGGGGGAGAGGAGAGGAGAGGGGGGAGAGGAGAGGGGAGGGGGTAGAGGAGAAGGGAGGGGAGGAGGGGGGAGAGTAGAGGAGGGGGAGAGGAGGGGAGGGGGGAGAGTAGAGGAGGAGAGGAGGAGGGGAGATGAGAGGGGGAGAGGAGGAGGGGGCGAGTGTAGAGGGGAGAGGAGAGGGGAAAGAGGAGGGGGGGGAAAGGGGAAAGGAGGAGGGAGAGGAGAGGTGGAGAGGATAAGGGGTAGAGGAGAGGAGAGGGAGAGGAGAGAGAGGGGGGGTAGAAGAGTGTGGTGAAGGGAGGAGGGGAGAGAGGTTAGGGGGAGGGGGATGGATGGAAAGTGGAGTAGGAGGGGGAGAAGGTGGGGGAGAGGAAGGGGTGGAGGAGAGGTGGGTTGGGGAGAGGGGAGGAGATGAGGGGGGAAGAGGAGGGAGGAGGGGGGTGAGGGGAGGAGAGGGAGGAGAGGAGAGGGCAGGGGAGAGGAGGGGGTGAGGGGAGATGGGGTGGGGAGAGGGGCGAGGGGGGAGAGGAGAGAGGAGGGAAGAGTAGAGGGAGAAGGGGGAGAGGGAGAGGGGACGAGGGAGGGGGAGAGTAGATGGGAGACGGAGGGAGGTGGGTAGAGGAGGGGGGTGGAGGAGAGGTGGGGGGAGAGGAAGGGTGAGAAGAGGGGGGAGAGGAGAGGGGGAGAAGAGAGGGGGGAGAGCAGAGATGGAGAAGAGGAAGGAGGAGAGGAGGGGGGGAGAGGGGAGGGGGGAGAGGAGCGGTCAGAGGAGGGGGAGAGGAGAGGAGGAAGAAGGGGGGGAGAGTAGAGAGGGGCGACGAGGGCAAAGAGGAGCAGAGCAGGAAGACGAGGGGGGAGGAGAGGGGGAGAAGAGAGGGGGGAGAAGACAGGGGGAGAGGAGAGGGGGTACTTTTGCTACATACCAATTTTAACTCATTATTCAACTTGCACCCTATGTCCAGGCTACTGTTTGGGGACCTGTAGATTAGTCCCATTAGGGTATTTTTACCCTTGCAATTCCTTAATTCTATCCATACTGACTCCACATCTCCTGTTTCAGTCACCCCTTGCAAGGGACTGAATTTCATTCCTCACCAACAGGGCAACCATACCCCCTCTGCCCACCTGTCTGTCTTTTCGATAAGAGGTATACCCTTGAATATTCAGTTCCCAGCCCTGGCCCTCTTGCAGCCATGTCTCAGTAATTCCCACAACATCATACTTGCCAGTTTCTAACTGAGCCTCAAGCTCGTCCACTTTATTCCTTATACTTTGAGCATTCATATCCAGTACGTTGACCTCCGTATTCACTTCTCCCCTCGCACCGCTCACAATTGGCCCTGACCTTACTGTGTTGTCCATTCTCAAGCTTTCCTTCCCATTAATTCGAGAATCTTTTGTAATTTTTCCTGTACTCACTTCCTCTTCAACTCCATCTTTATTCTCCCAATTTGTCAATCCCTCCCCCCCACTATTTAGTTTAAACCCACACGTGTAGCCCTAGCAAACCTGCCTGCCAGAATGTCAGTCCCCCTCCAGTTAAGGTGTAACCCGTCCCTTTTGTACAGGTCACCTCTACCGCAGAAGAGATCTAAATCCTTGCTTCCTGCTCCAGCCCCTCAGCCACGCATTCAGATCCCCTATCTCCCTGTCCCTGTCCTCACTAGCACGAGGTACTGGAAGCAATCCAGAGATAACCACCCTAGAAGTCCAGCATTTCAGTCTTCTTCCCAACTCTCTGCTCATGTTGGAGAACCTCCTTCCTCTTCTTCCTGATGTCGTTTGTGCCTATGGGCACAACTACTGCCGACTGTTCACCTATCTTGGGGATGTTCCGAATTCGGCTCGTGACATCCTGAACCCTGGCACCAGGGAGGCAACAGACCATCCTCACATCTCGTCTGCCGCCACAGAATCTCCTGTCCGCTCCTCAGACGATGTAGTCACCCACCCAAATGTAACATAAAGTCCCAAATTCTATTCTGAATGTCATGACTGATGAAGGCCAGCTTGCCAAAAGCCACCTTCACCACGGACAGCCCCTGATGCCACTTTTTAGGGCAAATTAAGTATTTGCACTCCTGTAATCCACGGCTCCACACAACTTCTCCGGTGCTTCCGTTGAATGTGAAGTTCCTGCCCTGGTTTGAATTCCAAAACTTACATGTTCAAACATACTAATAATACCTTGTACATTCTCATTCAATTTATTTAGATGGCACATGGACTTGGAAAGGGGAGGGGGAGCTGGTTGGAGTGCGGGAGGGGAGGAGCAGAGACCAAAGAGGCGGGGGAGGAGGAAGTGGAACTATATTGCACACTTTTGTAACTTTGTCGGAGTCTTTTACGTGTCGACTCTTACATACTTGTACTGTATACAAAACAAGACTTCACTGTACCAGGTACACGTGACAATAAAGTATCACTCAGATAACACTGGGCCCAACCCGGACACCAAGTGGAGCACCACTCACACGCCTCCAGTTAGAAAAGCAATCTTCCACCATCACTCTGCTTCCAGCCATCTCGCCAATTCTGCATACAGTTAGCTATCTCCCCGAAGACCCCATATGATCTAACCTATCACAAACTTACCAAAGGTCTGGATGAAATCTATATAGACTATGTGTCTAACCCTGCCCTTATCAACCATCTTAGTTACTTGTCAAATAGTACGAATCGAATTTGTGAAAGATGATCTCCAATGTCAAAATCAAAGATCCTATAGCAGAGCAAGATAGGCTGCTCCTGCTAAATGCAATGGACTGACGTGTAGTACGCTATGGAGGGGATCATGGGCATTTTTCCATTCATTTTCATGGGCTGAGTCGTCCCAATCAATAACACGTGCCCTGACTTCGACCCATATCCCTTGTAATCACTAGCCCGGGGAGCAACAGTTTGTGTGGTTAGATTCATCCAGTCTGTCAGTTCAAACTTCTTCCACAAGAATCAAATTCTCTGGGTTGTCTTTTTTTAATGTTTTTTTTAAATCATTTCTTTTTTAAATGGCCACAAGCAGAGTTGATTTTGTAGTAACCGGCACCGACCCGACTCGCAGGGTGATTGACAACATGGGGACTTTTGTGCGTGCAAGATTATAGGGTTAGATTCATTATTCTGTTAGTTCATAATTCTGTTGATTCTTGTTAAAATTGAATCTGAAATTGAATCTGAATAAAGAATAAAATGTTTATAAACACACATACATGAAAATTATATAAATGTATATAACGCACACAATTATAGTTCTTCTAATACAATAATGAACTTTATATCACACTAGACAAGGGACATTAAATAACAAACATTGTAAATAAGAAACCTCCCTGGTAAAACCTTATACCCCCGGCATTCGCCGGCCCCCTAGATTGTCCCCCTGCAATTAAAGCACACACACTAGGCCCTGGTGCCCCGGCACACTCCGCCTGCCCCCTTACTACAATGTCCCCCCCCCCTCGTGTATGCCCCTCTCCTCGCTGCCCCGGGCCCCGCACTCTCTCTCCCCGCTGCCCCGGGCCCCACACTCCTTATCCTCGCTGCCCCGGGCCCCACACTCCTCCCCGCTGCCCCGGACCACACACTCCTTCTCCCCACTGCCCCGGACCACACACTCCTTCTCCCCACTGCCCCGGACCACACACTCCTTCTCCCCGCTGCCCCGCAGCCAGCACCGCACTCTCCTCCCTGCTGCCCGCGCACGGACTCGGCCCGCTGCCCCGCACTCCTTCTCCCCGCTGCCCCGCCCCACAGAGTCCAAAGTTCCCCCGCTGCCCCCACCCCACCACACACCCCGCCCCCGGGCCCCGCCCCCCACTCCCGCTGCCCCAAAAACGGCACAGAACATAGACAAAAAATAATAAAAACGCTGCCACGGGCCCCAGACACCCTTCTCCCCGCTGACGGGCCACACAATCTTTTCTCCCGCTGCCCACGGGCACAACTCCTTCCCCCGCTGCCCCAGGCAGTGAACCACACTCCTTACCTCCCCCGCGCAAGGCTCAGTGCTGGGACCCCAGGCCACATTTACTCCTTCTCCCCGATCTGGGATGAGGGGAATTGAAGCGGCTTCTCCCCGCTTGCCCTGACACTAAGCCCCGGGGCAGTCTCCCCTGTGCCCCGCACTCCTAGGAGCTGCAAGGTGACTTGGATAGGCTCCCCGCTGCCCGGGCCACAACTCCTTCTCCCCGCTGCCCCAGGCCCCGCACTCCTTCTCCTCGCTGCCCCGGGCCCTGCAAAAACTCTTCTCCTATTATGCCCCGGGTGGCGATTGGGAAAGGGGGAGAGCTGCCCAGCGAGCCCCGGGCACTCATGGTACACCAGTCATTGAATCTTAGGCATGCAAGGTGCAGCAGGCAGCAAGAAAGCGAATGGTAGCAAGATGGCGGAAAAGATTTGAGTATAGGAGCAGGGCAGGTTGCTACAATGCAGTCATAAAATCATCCATGAATCCGCCCATGAACGTAGCTCACGTTTGCGTGAGAGTAACCCATCTTGCTCTGCTATAGGATCTTTGGTCAAAACCATGCCAACTGCCCCGAAACAACCTCTGTCTTTTTCAAATACGTAGATATGGAAACATAGGTGCAGGAGGAGGCCATTCGGCCCTTCGAGCCAGCACCACCATTCATTGTGATCATGGCTGATCGTCCCCAATCAATAACCCGTGCCTGCCTTCTCCCCATATCCCTTGACTACACTAGCCCCATAGAACTCTATAACCTCTTAAAACCATCCATTGACTTTTTTCCACTGCCATGTGGCAGGGAATCTCCACAACTCTCTGCAACTCTGGGTAGTTGAGGCCAGTTTTCTCGCCTATAGTCTTAAGAGGGAGTTAGATGTTTATTCTTAAGGCTGTGGGATCAGGGGTATGGATGGAAGGCAGGTACGGGATACTGAACACTGGATGATCAGTTCATTATGGCTTTAATAACTTTTCAGTAACGAATTTCTTACCACACACGTTAAGTTTCCGAGTTTCTATAGTTATCAAACTGCACCTAATCAGGCCTCGGAGATTTACCTACCTTCATATGGTTAAGGACAGTCAGCACCATGCCTGTAATACGACTAATCCATCATCAAGTTCGCTGACGACACCACTGTTGTGGGATGTATCACTGATGGGGATGAGTCCAAGTATAGAAGTGAGATCGACCGACTGACCAAATGGTGCCAGCACAATAACCTGGCCTCAACACCAGCAAAAACAAGGAACTGATTGTGGATTTTGGAAGGGGTAGGATGGGGACCCACAGTCCCGTTTATATCAACGGGTCGATGGTTGAAAGGGTCAAGAGCTTCAAATTCCTGGGTGTGCATATTTCTGAAGATCTTTCCTGGTTCGAGAACACTGATGCAATTATTAAAAAAGCACATCAGCGCCTCTACTTCCTGAGAAGATTACGGAGAGTCGGCATGTCAAGGAGGACTCTCTCTAACTTCTACAGGTGCACAGTAGAGAGCATGCTGACCGTTGCCTCGTGGCTTGGTTCGGCAACTTGAGCGCCCAGGAGCAGAAAAGACTACAAAAAGTAGTAAACACTGTCCATCATCGGCTCTGACCGCCTTACCATCAAGGGGATCCTGTGACCCTGTGCGCTCCTTTATACCATTTTACATAACATTTTACACTACAACTTGATTATTAAAACAAGGACAGCTTCAATTCTTGATTTTAAAAAATGTATACGATTACCCCAGTCATCCCATTCCAACCACTCATTACTCTTGACTCAACCAAAATTATTTCAGAAATATTGGTCATAAATTTGGTGCAAAAATGCTCAAAAATAAGCCTCATAATGCACCAGAGAGCATCTAAAACCCCAGAGCTTCCAGGGGCCTTAAGCGGGCCCTGGACCCCGGCCGCAAGGGTCTTTCAGTTTCGCGCTTGTGATATGCGCTGTATGCACTTATTTCACACAAAACTTTTGTAATCCTGCCACGCCACCCCCCCTTTTGAAAAGCTTTGTACGGGCCTGGTGTATAATATTTTTGACACAGTCATAGGCCTTTCTTACATATGCTGTCACAACGCACTGTAGTCTCTAAACAACACCAGTAATTTTCCTTGCCCTCTATTTTAGAATAATAGTGTTTTAAGCCGATAACTCGACACTAGCACTGGCAATAAATAAAAAGCACAGCTTTCCAGCCCTTATCTCATTGGTCACGCTCAGCTGCACATCGGTGTCAATCTGGTGGACTCTTCCATATTCCTCTTGTCATGGGGGTGGGGGATTGGGAGGGGCCTCACATGTGGAATAGCCCAGGGCCTCTCTTGTTCTAAATCCAGCCCCTGGACACATCATGTGCACCATTGATGCCCTCCTGATTTTGTTCATTAACTATGCTCCTCAATCCTCTCACACATTTATTGTGAAAGCGTTGATCCTAGCGGCCAGTACCTGACCCATGTATCTTTTTTTCCTGACTAGAGCCTCAATTTCTCTCATCGTACTGGAAACATTACTCCTGCCTGAATTGTTCTTCACAAACAACATGCATATCAGAAATCTACTTATCACAGTATTTTAATGTTCCATTGCAGCTGTCCGTTTGCTCGTATACAACTTACAACAATGCAAATTCCTATATCATACTGTCAATGTTGGCCTTGCCCAATTTAGAATTTTATCTTGCGAACCAGAACTGTCCTTTCACATACGATTTCAAAGCTAATGGAACTGTGGTCCCTGGTCACTATTAGATCCCCTCTCATCCTTCTAAATTCCAACGTATACAAGCCCAGTCGCTCCATTCGATGATGCTGGTCCCACCATCCCGGGAATTAACTTTGTGAATCTTGCATGCTATCCAAACTGATCAGATATACCACACACAGTTCAAACTCAAGAAAACACTAATAGTAAAGGTGGAGATGCAGTTCTCAGCATTGTAGCACATCAAATCATTCCTCAGACAAAGTCCAAAGCCCTCTATGGGGTAACTGCGAATCTAACAGTACACTAGCTTAGGAAAGGACTGCTGAAACGTCTGATTACACGGAGGGAGGACGCTGTTCCTGGGTATGATGGAGAGCACTTTCACGTTTCTGTACTTTCTGACGGATGGGAGCGGGGAGAAGAAGGAATGACCAGAGTTGGATAATACTTTCTGTCCAATACAACAACATGCTTCTTGTTATTGGCTGCAGCATAGAAGGTAAGTGCAGGCTGGTTTTATTCCAACATTACAGGAAGTTTAAAGCGCATGTACAATGCTTGTATCGATACAATGGGAATGATGCCATAGCAATGGAGAGGTTAACCAGGATATTGCTTGGGACTGAATATTTTTTTTTCAATTCAATTCAATTCAACTTTATTGTCATTGCACAGATACAAGTATGGGTACAATGAAATGCAGTTTAGCATCAGTCCGTAGTAATAGTACAATATAGAAATAAAAATACAGAATAAGCAAACAATGTGGACGGAGGGACTGGAGAAATCTATCGGCGGGACTCCGAGTTCAGCAATGTGATTGTGTTGTTGTAGAAGCTGTTCCTCATCCTACTGGTACGTGACCTGAGGCTCCTGTACCGTCTCCCTGATGGGAGGAGGGCAAACAGTCCATGTTTGGGGTGTGAGGGGTCTTTGATGATCTTCCCAGCCCGTCTCAGACACCGTTTTCGGTGGAGGGCATCCATGGCAGGGAGCGGGGCACCGATGATGTACTGAGCGGTTTTCACGACGTCATCCTTGAAGCAGGGGAAGGCAAGTGGATATCTGATAGAGATGCAGAAAACTGGGAAATGTTACGTTCAATGGAAAAAATACTTCCTCCATAGTAGATATGGCTAAGACTAGCATCATCGATTTAAGGTCGGGACCACTATGCTAAGAAGATGATCTCTCAGGAAGAATCTTTCAGAGGTTGGCTGCAGTCTGTGACACACTGCCTGAGCTGGTGTTGGAGGCTGGTACTCTCACAGCATTTTAGCAGCACCTGGATGAGCATTGGGATTGTAAGTGGATAGTAGGCGGCAGGTAACGTGCTGACAAATGGGATTGGTGTGGAGAGATTGACAGGTGGCAGACGTATTATGATTTAATCTTTGTGGAAACAGAAAACATTTGCTTCCACAAAGAGTGGTCGTTGATGAGATGGTTAGTATTTGCACCAAATCCAGATCCCACTGTCAGGGCAGTAATAATATTTCACAATTGTCTCCACAAACCTTTCTTATTGCTTGATGCAGAAGTTCCTGGATTTGCTCCCTGGTCGCCACTGTCAGCCATGATGATGTCACGCGTTCTCAAACTCTGACGCTCTGGAATACAAAATATTAACAAAAGTGTCAGGCATTCAAAGGAAAACATTGCCTTGTGATTTAACGCAAACTCACTGTCTGATCCAATGTACCGGGCTTCACAGATCACAGACTGTCCTATCAGTTGTGTTTAAGAAGAAACTGCAGATGCTGCAAAATCGAAGGTACACAAAAATGCTGGAGAAACTCAGCGGGTGCAGCAGCATCTGTGGAGCGAAGGAAATAGGCGACGTTTCGGGCCGAAACACTTCTTCAGACTGATGGGGGGTGGCGGGGAGAAGAAAGGACAAAGGAAGAGGAGGAGCCCGAGGGCTGAGGGATGGGAGGAGACAGCCTGAGGGCTAAGGAAGGGGAGGAGACAGCAAGGACTAATAAAATTGGGAGAATTCAATGTTCATGCCCGCCGGATGCAGACTCCACAAGCGGAATACGAGATGCTGTTCCTCCAATTTCCGGTGTTGCTCGCTCTGGCCATGGAGGAGAGGTCTCACTGATGTAGTCTCACTGATGTAGATAAGCTGACAACTAGAGCAGCGGATGCAATAGATGAGGTTGGAGGAGATGCAGGTGAACCTCTGTCGCACCTGGAACGACTGCTTGGGTCCTTGGATGGAATCGAGGGGGGAGGTAAAGGACCCAAGCAGACGTTCCAGGTGAGACAGAGGTTCACCTGCATCTCCTCCAACCTCATCTACTGCATCCGCTGCTCTAGATGTCACCTGATCTACATCGGTGAGACTAAGCGGAGGCTGGGCGATCGTTTCGCCGAACACCTCCACTCGGTCCGCAATAACCTACCTGACCTACCGGTGGCTCAGCACTTCAACTCCCCCTCCCACTCCATATCCGACCTCTCTGTCCTGGGTCTTCTCCATGACCAGAGCGAGCAACACCGGAAATTGGAGGAACAGCACCTCATATTCCGCTTGGGGAGTCTGCATCCGGCGGGCATGAACATTGAATTTTCCCAATTTTGTTAGCCCTTGCTGTCTCCTCCCATCCCTCAGCCCTCGGGCTCCTCTTCCTCCTTTGTCCTTCCTTCTCCTCGCCACCCCCCATCAGTCTGAAGAAGGGTTTTGGCCCGAAACGTTGCCTATTTCCTTCGATCCATAGATGCTGCTGCACCCGCTGAGTTTCTCCAGCACTTTTGTGTACTGTCCGATCAGTAGTTGTACAGGGTCTTGGTGAGACCACACCTGGAGTATTGCATACAGTTTTGGTCTCCTAATCTGAGGAAGGACATTCTTGCCATAGAGGGAGTACAGAGAAGGTTCACCAGACTGATTCCTGGGATGTCAGGACTTTCATATGAAGAAAGACTGGATAGACTTGGCTTGTACTTGCTAGAATTTAGAAGATTGAGAGGGGGATCTTATAGAAACTTACAAAATTCTTAAGGGGTTGGACAGGCTAGATGCAGGAAGATTGTTCCCGATGTTGGGGAAGTCCAGAACAAGGGGTCACAGTTTAAGGATACGAGGGAAGTCTTTTAGGACCGAGATGAGAAAAACATTTTTCACACAGAGAGTGGTGAATCTCTGGAATTCTCTGCCACAGAATGTAGTTGAGGCCAGTTCATTGGCTATATTTAAGAGGGAGTTAGATGTGGCCCTTGTGGCTAAAGGGATCAGGAGGTATGGAGATAAAGCAGGTACAGGATACTGAGTTGGATGATCAGCCATGATCATATTGAATGGCGGTGCAGGCTCGAAGAGCCAAATGGCCTACTCCTGCACCTATTTTCTATGTTTCTATGTTTCAATCGCACCCTTGCAGGCTCGCCGAAGCCTCACGCTCACTCCCTCTTGGAAAACAAAACCGACGGTAACACTTGGGGTCAACACGACCCTTGTCCAGATGGCCTGAGGGAGATTGCAGTGGCTTCAACTGTTCAACCGCTTCAAGTCAAGTCAAGTCAAGTTTATTCGTCACATACACATACGAGATGTGCAGTGAAATGAAAGTGGCAATGCTCGCGGACTTTGTGCAAAAAGACAAACAAACGACCAAACAAACTATAAACACAATCATAAACACACACATATTCTTTTACAAATTAAATATTGGACGGAAAAACGTTCAGTAAAGTTAGTCCCTGGTGAGATTTACAGTCCGAATGGCCTCTGGGAAGAAACTCCTTCCCAACCTCTCCGTTCTCACCGCATGGAAACGGAGGTGTTTGCCTGACCGTAGCAAGCTGGAACAGTCTGTTGCAGGGGTGGAAGGGGTCTCCCATGATTTTATTGGCTCTGGAGTTGCACCTCCTGATGTATAGTTCCTGCAGGGGGGCGAGTGAAGTTCCCATAGTGCGTTCGGCCGAACGCACTACTCTCTGCAGAGCCTTCTTGTCCTTGGCAGAGCAATTTCCAAACCAGATTGTATTATTTCCAGACAAGATGCTTTCCACCGCCGCTGCGTAGAAGCACTGGAGGATCCTCGGAGACACTCTGAATTTCCTCAATTGCCTGAGGTGGTAAAGGCGCTGCCTTGCCTTACTCACCAGTGCTGAGGCGTGTGATGCCCATGTCATATCCTCGGAGATGTGGACTCCCGGATATTTAAAACAGTTCACCCTATCCACAGGATCCCCATTTATCCTCAATGGAGTGTACGGCCTCGGATGATGTGCCCTCCTAAAGTCCATGATCAGCTCCTTCGTTTTTTTGATGTTCAAGAGGAGGCTGTTATCCTGGCATCAGAGTGCTAGATCAGCCACCTCCTCCCGGTAGGCCTTCTCATCGTTGTCTGAGATCAGGCCCACCACCATTGTGTCATCAGCAAACTTAATTATTGAGTTGGAGCTGAACCTAGCCACACAGTCATGTGTGTACAGGGAGTAGAATAGGGGGCTGAGGACACAACCCTGGGGCGATCCTGCGCTCAGGGTGAGGGACTTCGATGTATTCCCTCCCAGCTTGACTACCTGGGATCAATAGGACACACTAACCTCTTCCTAAACCCCATCTAACATACGCTTGAATTTTAATGGCTGTTAAACATTATTTCTCACAGCTACCAGCTGTCCCACTGATTCAACCACAACTGTAACGCCCATGTTCTAATTCTCAGAGCTATTAGTTTATTCATTTAACTGAATGAAAACCTTGCTTGCATTCATCATTTATTACTGTGCGGAAGATCTCCGATTTCATCCACAAATATCGAATTATGTGTTAAACAGTGGGACATCTGGACCGTAACCAATGCAACTATTGATCTCTCTCTCTCTCTCTCTCTCCCTCTCTCCACCTGTAAACAACATCTAGCCGTTAAATTGAGCACATTTGGCTGTCTTAAGGTCCTGTCCCACTTGGCAATTTTTTCGGCAACTGCCGGCATCATTGACTGACGTATCAGGTCACCGAAAAAGTCGCGGCGTAAAGCGGCGTGACAACGTATTGACGCACGGCGTTTCCTCAAGTGTCGCAACATGTTTTTGGCGCCGCTGTAATTTGAAATGTCCAAAATCTTTTGCCGACCATGATATGACGCGGGCAGTCGCCGAATAAATTGCCAAGCGGGACAGACCTCTCTCTATTATGTGCGATTTTCCCAAGTTCAAATGACTTTTTTTTCTTTAATAGAGACAAAGTGTATTCACGTTATTGGTAAAAATGGAAATAAGCTGAAAACAGTGGAAAGGGCAACTATGGAACATTCATTATCATAACTGGGACTGTATCAAATGCTGCCCAATCTGCTGAGTGTTTCAAACATTTTTGAATGTTCTTTTTTTCTACATTTTCTGTAACTGCAGTTTTTATATTTTAAACAACAGTAATTGTTTGCAAACTTGTTACGAATTAAGTAATGGTCGTATGGTTCAGATGACACAAAGCTGGGTGTGAACTGTGAGGAGGATGCAATGGGGATGCAGGGTGACTTGGACAGGTTGGGTGAGTGGGCAGATGCATGGCAGATGAAGTTTAATGTGGATACATGTGAGGTTATCCACTTTGGTGGCAAAAACAGGAAGGCAGATTACTATACAAACTGAAAATAGGCGTGCAGGTACAGCAGGCAGTGAAGAAAGCGAATGCCATGTTGGCCTTCATAACAAGAGGCGTTGAGTATGTGAGCAAAGAGGTCCTTCTGCAGTTGTACAGGACCCTAGTGAGACCACGCCTGGAGTATTGTGTGCAGTTTTGGACCCCTAATTTGGGGAAGGACATTCTTGCTATTGAGGGAGTGCAGCATAGGTTTACAAGGTTAATTCCCGAGATGGCAGGACTGTCATATGCTGATAGAATGGAGGGGCTGGCCTTGTATACTCTGGAATTTAGAAGGATGCGAGGCGATCTTATTGAAACATATACGTTTTTAAGACTTCGGACACGCTAGAGGCAGGAAACATGTTCCCGATGTCAGGGGAGTCCAGAACCAGGGGCCACAATTTAAAAATAAGGGGTGAGCCATTTGGAACGGGAATGAGGAAATACTTTTTCACACAGAGTTGTGAGTGTCTGGAATGATCAGGGGGCAGTGGAGGCCGGTTCTCCGGGTGCTTTCAAGAGAGAGCTAGATTGGGCTCTTAAAGATGGCGGAGTCAGGGGATATGGGGAGAAGGCAGGAACGGGGTACTGATTGGGGATGATCAGCCATGATCACATTGAATGGCGGTGCCGGCTCGAGGGGCCGAATGGCCTACTCCTGCACCTATTGTCTATTGATATCCCCCCCCCATCTATTGGTACCAAGAGCTGCTTTATCCCACAAAGTTTCCCCTTGACGAGTCAAACTGTTTTTTTACGTTATTCTGTATCGTTCACTCACTTCATAAACTGATCTGGCTGATGGAACATTTTGTCCACTATTTTTGGGCTAAGTGCATTGACTAGAAAATTCATCTCCACATTATATCTGATGTACGTTCTTATTGCGAATAATAAAGGTGGACTATAACAGCTGTGTAGAATGGCAGATCGACTGGAATTATATGGATTAATGGAATGGATTATAACACTAATTGTTTATAGCTGTTGTTATCATTCACGGGCTCTGTCCACATTAACCCCCATGGTGATAGTTATTGATCACCGGCATTGTCCACGCCGACCCGTTGCCACAGTCGCGTCCTGTATGTCCACAATAAATGTTTAAAACTTTAAAACTTGCTCATAACTGTGACCAAGGGATTGAACGTTATTATCAGCAGCTGCTGAGATTACTCGAGGAAGTTTGGTTTTGAATTTTGAGATCTATTTCCTTGCAGACCCATTATTGAAACATTAATCTAGAGACACGATTGAGCACCTGCAGAAAATACGGCCACGGACGGTTCTCCTATGTTGTTGCCCCATAGAGTTTGTATTCCGACCTGACGCTGACCTCCTGATTCTGCTTCAAGCGAATCCGAGTGATTGAGTTTTATAGATTCTAACAACGAGTAAACACACCCTTACTAAAGTTCAGCTGAATACACAGTGAAAAATGGATCAGCAAACACGTCCACGGCCTCATCCCTGATGCTGCTACAGAATTACACAAACCAAGAGTTCCAACACATTGTTCGATCAAAACTTACAGCATCAGCGCATGGTGGCAGTAACCACGTCTCCACAGCAATTGTAACTGCTTCAGGTCATCACCCTCCGCCCCAGTTCCTCACCAGTCTTATTTCACTAAACACCTGATATCTGAAGTTATTCGGAGATCATTACCGTCATAATATTTTACATACCCCCCACCCCCCCACCCACCACCCCATAGTCCATCCGAGCTTTGCCTCTCATTATATTATATGTGTCCATTATTGTTGCAAATCTCTACATTGTTACGTTTTCCCGGGCAAAACACAATTGACCACAATAATTCCTACGTGTGACAAAAAATTGTTAAATATGAACCCCATTGAATAGTTCCATAAAAATGTGAAGCGGCTGTTTTATCCGGAAACCCCATGTTAACGTTTTGTACTGCCCGACCTTGTAAGGTTCGTGATTCCGGTCGCAGCCACTCAGGAACAAGGTTGACACAGAGGTGCCCGCGGGTCCACGCTCCGGTGAACGGCGAATACTCTCTCCTCTTGCACACTGTCTGTTACTTTCAGCAGATCCTGGCAGTATCCGTTAGGATTGTAGCTGCACTAATCCTAGCGTCACGGCATTTCAAAATTAAATCCGATTCCAGTGTCCATCCTGGGTTATTGCAGTTAAGGGCATTGTACAGCAGGACCGTGACTATAACCTCCTGGAGATAAGACTCCGGTTAACTTAGAGTTCACAGATGAGACTAATATGTCTACGATTTAGTTATTGTCATGTTGACATTTAGAATCAGAGAGTCATTGTCCCTTATTCCTAACGTCAGAAGGGTCTTGACACCAAACGCCACCCATCACTTCTCTCCAGAGATGTCGCCTGTCCCGCTGAGTTATTAAGGGTCTGTCCCACTTTCACGACCTAAGCCAAAACCTCTGCCGAGTTTAAAGGACCTAAAAAAAAAGCAAGATTTTGGTAATCTACGAACTCCTACGACCTTCCACGAATATGCTCACAAACTGGAGTGACAGAGGTCACTGCTGATGTTGACTAAGGCTTTTTTTTTCACTCACCTTTTTTCTCTGTCCAGCTGCCGAGCTCCGAGTACCCACAAATATCTACGAGTACCCTCAATTACCCATGACTACCCTCACGGCCTACTGCAGTCTGCCCACCAACTAACTACGAGTAAAAAGTTGCCATTTTTTTCATCCCTACTAGTTTTTGTTATTTTTTGTTGGGGTGTGTGTGTGTGGGGGGGGGGGGTGGGGGGGGGGGAAAACTTTTAAATCTCTCCCTGCACTGGAGACCCGACCTTTTTCTCGTCGGGTTCCGTTGTCGTTGAGGCCGCAACGAGGAGCGGCCTCCAACGGGAAGAAGCCGTGGACTCTGGTGCTACTCACCGTTGCCGTCGCGGAGCTGGCCGAGACCGGAGCGGTTGGGAGCGGTGGAGGAACGCTGCTGCTGCTGCTGCTGCTGCCGATGCCGCTGCTGAGTCGGGGGCTGCTGCTGCGGGTCTGCGGACAGCGGCGCCGGGAGCCCGCGGATCCCTGGAGAGAGACCGCTTTTCGGGGCTCCTGCAACGGAGAATTCTCCCGCCCGTGTTGCGGGGTTGGGGAGCTACTGGAGCGGGGCCTCACTACACCGCCCCGCGCGGCTGGAATGGCCGCGGGTACTTGCGAGCGCACACCGGGGGCTCCAACACCAAGACCCGGTGTGCGACCTCGCACCACCCGGCGTGGCTTCAATGGCCGCGGGACAATCGCCATCGCCAGCCGGGGGCTTTGACTTTGACTCTGACATCGGGGGGGGGGAGAGTGCAGTGGAGAGATAAGTTTTTTTTGGCCTTCCATCACAGCTATGTGATGGATGTTTATGTAAAATTGTAATTATGTTGTGTCTGGGTCTATTTGTGTGTAATGTATGGCTGCAGAAACGGCATTTCGTTTGGACCTCTAGGGGTCCAAATGACAATTAAATTGACTCTCTCTCTCTCTCTCTCTCTCTTTTACTCCTGGACATTTTTCATCGGGCTGGAAAAAACGTCCCGACTTAGGCCCCGAGTACCTACGGCTAGCATAACAAGCCGCTACAATATATCTACGGACTCCTAAGGCCCCGTTACGTATATTCTGTGAGTTTGAATCAGGGGAAAACTCGGGAGAATTTGTGAATTACCTCGTGGAAGTGGAACAGGTCCTTTAAACCCCTCCCCTGTCTCACGGTGCGAGTCGACCCACGTGTGACACGGAGTTTAAAACATATTAAACTCGTGGTAATCACGTATAATTAACGTAGCGGGAACGTCGGAACTCGTGGACGCAACTTAGCAACTCGTGGCGCTAACGGCAGGTACCCGTGAAACTTGTTAACTCTTGAAAATGTTCAAATATGTTTAAAGTTTTTCAAGAGTCAAATGTACTCTTGAAGTTAAAATTTGAAACATTTAAACCCGTTGTAAGAACGTAGTGGCCCGTGAGATTACCTTAATGACTCGTGAGTCTACCGTGGGCATTCGTTAACTCAGCGGGCAGGCAGCATCTCTGGAGAGAAGGAATGGGTGACGGGATCCTGCTGCATCTTTGTGTTACTCCAGCACTGTGTGTTCACTTTTTGTCAACCAGCATCTGCCCTTTCTTGTGTATGACATTATTTGTATCCATGGCAGTTGATTGTCGCTCCCTTCAGTTTCCCAGGGGATCGGGACGGGACTGGAGTTGGGAGAAAAAGGTGGGGTAGATGGGGGTGGGGGGGGGGGGAGGGATGAGAGTCGGGGGGAATGGGGGGGAATATATCAATAGACAATAGACAATAGGTGCAGGAGTAGGCCATTTGGCCCTTCGAGCCAGCACCGCCATACAATGTGATCATGGCTGATCATCCCCAATCAGTACCCCGTTCCTGCCTTCTCCCCATATCCCCTGACTCCGCTATTTTTAAGAGCCCTATCTAGCTCTCTGTTGAAAGCATCCAGAGATCCTGCCTCCACCAGCCTCCGAGGCAGAGAATTCCACAGACTCACCACTCTTTTGTGTGAGAAAAAGTATCTCCTCGTCTCCATTCTAAATGGCTTACTCCTTATTCTTAAACTGTGGCCCCTCGTTCTGGACTCCCCCAACATCGGGAACATGTTTCCTGCCTCTAGCGTGTCCAAACCCTTAACAATCTTATACGTTTCAATGAGATACCCTCTCATCCTTCTAAACTCCAGAGTGTACAAGCCCAGCTGCTCCATTCTCTCAGCATATGACAGTCCCGCCATCCCGGGAATTAACCTTGTAAACCTACGCTGCACTCCCTCAATAGCAAGAATGTCCTTCCTCAAATTAGGGGACCAAAACTGCACACAATACTCCAAGTGTGGTCTCACTAGGGCTCTGTACAACTGCAAAAGGACCTCTTTGTTCCTATATTCGATTCCTCTTGTTATAAAGGCCAACATGCCATTCGCTTTCTTCACTGCCTGCTGTACCTGCATGCTTACTTTCATAGACTGATGTACACTGATGAAGGACCCCCAGATCCCGTTGTACTTGCCCTTTTCCCAACGTGACGCCATTTAGATAGTAATCTGCCTTCCTGTTTTTGCTACCAAAGTGGCCTCACATTTATCCGCATTAAACTTCATCTGCCATGCATCTGCCCACTCCCCCAACCTGTCCAAGTCACCCTGCATTCTCATAGCATCCTCCTCACAGTTCACACTGCTACCCAGCTTTGTGTCATCTGCAAGCCTGCTAATGTTACTTTGAATCCCTTCATCCAAATCATTGATGTATATTGTAAATAGCTGCGGTCCCAGCACCGAGCCTTGCGGTACCCCACTAGTCACTGCCTGCCATTGTGAAAGGGACCCGTTAATCCCTACTCTTTGTTTCCTGTCTGCCAATCACTTCTCTAGCCATGTCAGCACTCTACCCCCAATACCATGTGCCCTAATTTTATCCACTAATCTCCTATGTGGGACCTTATCAAATGCTTTCTGAAAGTCCAGGTACACAACATCCACTGGCTCTCCCTTGTCCATTTTCCTAGTTGCATCTTCAAAAAATTCCAGAACATTAGTCAAGCATGATTTCCCCTTCGTAAATCCATGCTGACTCGGACCGATCCTGTTACTGCTATCCAAATGTGCGGCTATCTCATCTTTTATAATTGACTCCAGCATAAAGTACACAGCATTGGGGGTTCAGTATTGATGTGGATAGAGAACTGCTGGCAACCAGAAAGCAAAGAGTAGGAGTAAACGGGTCCTTTTCACAATGGCAGGCAGTGACTAGTGGGGTACCGCAAGGCTCAGTGCTGGGACCCCAGCTATTTACAATATATATTAATGATCTGGATGAGGGAATTGGAGGCAATATCTCCATGTTTGCAGACACTAAGCTGGGGGGCAGTGTTAGCTGTGAGGAGGATGCTAGGAGACTGCAGGGTGACTTGGATAGGCTGTATGAGTGGGCAAATGTTTGGCAGATGCAGTATAATGTAGATAAATGTGAGGTTATCCATTTTGGTGGCAAATACAGGAAAGCAGACTATTATCCAAATGGTGGCCAACTAGGAAAAGGGGAGATGCAGCGAGACCTGGGTGTCATGGTACACCAGTCATTGAAAGTAGGCA
This sequence comes from Leucoraja erinaceus, assembly GCF_028641065.1. NCBI lineage: Eukaryota > Metazoa > Chordata > Chondrichthyes > Rajiformes > Rajidae > Leucoraja > Leucoraja erinaceus. The sequence goes on along the minus strand of NW_026576730.1, from coordinate 46,332 downwards.
TGCAGGTGCAGCAGGCAGTGAAGAAAGCGAATGGTATGTTAGCTTTCATAGCAAAAGGATTTGCGTATAAGAGCAGGGAGGTTCTACTGCAGTTGTACAGGGTCTTGGTGAGACCACACCTGGAGTATTGCGTACAGTTTTGGTCTCCAAATCTGAGGAAGGACATTATTGCCATAGAGGGAGTGCAGAGAAGGTTCACCAGACTGATTCCTGGGATGTCAGGACTGTCTTATGTGGAAAGACTGGATAGACTTGGTTTATACTCTCTAGAATTTAGGAGATTGAAAGGGGATCTTATAGAAACTTACAAAATTCTTAAGGGGTTGGACAGGCTAGATGCAGGAAGATTGCTCCCAATGTTGGGGAAGTCCAGGACAAGGGGTCACAGCTTAAGGATAAGGGGGAAATCCTTTAAAACTGAGATGAGAAGAACTTTTTTTCACACAGAGAGTGGTGAATCTCTGGAACTCTCTGTCACAAGGGTCCAACTTTGGTCTTAACTCATTTTTTCCTCTTCACATACCTAAATAAGCTTTTACTGTCCTCCTTTATATTCTTAGATAGCTTACCTTCGTACCTCATCTTTTCTCCCTGTATTGTCTTTTCGGAATTCAATAATGAGTGATTTAAATGGTCTGTTGTGTGCGTTGAGGCGTATTGCATCATTGTACTGATTTCATTGGCCTGCAGCTGCAGATGCAACAGACCTCCATATTCAGTTCAACTCTAACTGACTGTGGATTGACTGAATGCACTGAGGTCTAGTTCGGGAAAAAGCAAAGATTGGATAAAGCTTCGTGTTTGGAAAATATATCTCAATGTTCAAGATTCATCTTTGTTGTTATGAAGCTCAGAGCAGGAAGTTGAAATTCTTACTTTTCAGTTACCTGTGGTGAGTAACTTCCTCCATTGCCATGGCAACGGTGCTGCAGGAAACGTTACACAGAAACATAGAAAATAAGTGCAGGAGTAGGCCACGGCCCTTCGAGCCTGCACCGCCATTCAATATGATCATGGCTGATCATCCAACTCAGTATCCCGTCCTACCTCTCCATATCCCCTGATCCCTTTAGCTAGAAGGGCCACATCTAACTCCCTCTTAAATATAGCCAATGAACTGGCCTCAACTACCCTCTGTGGCAGAGAGTTCCAGAGATTCACCACTCTTCCTCGTAAATCTTCTCTTTACACTTTCCAGCTTGCAACATCTTTCCTATAACACAGTGCCCAGAACTGAACACAGTACTCTGAATGTGGCCTCACCAATCTTATCATCATCGGCGGTCACTCGAAACGAGTATGACTGTCCTCTCATGGAGGACGCCTGTGCGTGACTTTGTTTAACGTGGGGAGACTGGTTCACAGACAGACAGCCACCACACAGTCCTTGACAGATCTGGGGCAGGATCCAGTGGCATGGAGTCCAAGACGACCGGAGACCCTTTTCTGCTGCTGCCTTCGTCTGCCTTCCCTGCCATTGTTACGCTCCACTAAGGTCAGCCATTATCCTCCTCCACCTGTTCCACCGTTGAGGTCTTGGTTGAATTGCTCTTTGTCAGAGACCTCCCCCTCGACCTTACTGCCATGGGTGGCCCTACCAGGAGTGTAGCTCTCAGGATCTCAGGACCACAACAAGGTGACAATCCACAGATTGTGTCCATATATATATGTGTATACAGTGGGCAGGCAGCATCTCTGGAGAGAAGGAATTGGTGACGTTACGGGTCGAGACTCTTCCTCGTTTGTCTTCCTCCAATTCTGCCATTTAAATGTACCCTCCCCTAAATCCCCCATTTACAGATGCCCTCTCCTAATTCCCCCATTTACAGATGCCCTCCCCTAAATCCCCCATTTACAGATGCCCTCCCCTAAATCCCCCATTTACAGGTGCCCTCCCCTAAATCCCCCATTTAAATGTGCCCTCCCCTAAATCCCCCATTTACAGATGCCCTCCCCTAATTCCCCCATTTAAAGATGCCCTCTCCTAATTCCCCCATTTACAGATGCCCTCCCCTAAATCCCCCATTTAAATGTGCTCTCTCCTAATTCCCCCATTTAAAGATGCCCTCTCCTGAGATGAGAGAGAGAGAGAGAGGAGAGGGGGGGGGGGGTGTCAGAGGGTCAGAGATAGAGGGTCAGAGAGGGTCAGTGATGGAGAGAGTGTCAGAGGAAGAAGAGGGTTGTGTAAAAATGTATACAATTGCAATATGACCTCCCAACTTCTATACTTACTTTGGCTGATGAAGGCCAACGTGCCAAAAGCCTTTTTGACCACCTTATCTACCTGCGACTCGACCTTCATGGAATTATGCTCTTGTACTAGATCCCTCTGCTCTACAACACTACCCAGAGGCCTACCATTTACCATGCCCTTGTTCGACATCTCAGGTTGGGAGTGATGATTGCTTGATAAGGGCTACATTGAAACACTGCGCAAGTATGGACTTGGGGTATGAGTGGGATTGTGTTCATCCTGGTGGAACCGCATCCCACCTCTCCATAATGGTCAAATAAATGTTTGCACTCGCCATACAGGCGAGGTCAGAGAATCTCACAGAGCTGGATCCCGTGGAAAAGGATAGCTGCCTCCTTTGAGATGATGATAAAGACTGGTGTTGTTGATGATTTGGTGGGAGCACGGCATCCCTGCTGCAAAACTGCAATACAGTGTCCGATACGAAACCTTACCAGAAAGCAATGCTCCTTCAACATGAAGACACAAGAAACTACTGTTGCTGGAATCTTAAGCCAAACACACATGTGCTGGAGGGCGTTGGACAGCATCTATGGAGAGACTGGACTGGGTTGTTTTGGGTTGGGACCCATCATGGAAGAGGAATTACTTGCGAAGAAGAGTCTGAAGAAGAGTCTCGACCCACGAGATTGATCCCTGGGATGGTGGGACTGTCATATGAGGAAAGATTGAAAAGACTAGACTTGTATTCACTGGAATTTAGAAGGATGAGGGGATATCTTATAGAAACATGTAAAATTATAAAAGGACTGGACAAGCTAGATGCAGGAAAAATGTTCCCAATGTTGGGCGAGTCCAGAACCAGGGGCCACAGTCTTAGAATAAAGGGGAGGTCATTTAAGACTGAGGTGAGAAAAAACGTTTTCACCCAGAGAGTTGTGAATTTATGGAATTCCCTGCCACAGAAGGCAGTGGAGGCCAAGTCACTGGATGGATTTAAGAGAGAGTTAGATAGAGCTCTAGGGGTTAGTGGAGTCAAGGGATATGGGGAGAAGGCAGGCACGGGTTATTGATAGGGGACGATCAGCCATGATCACAATGAATGGTGGTGCTGGCTCGAAGGGCCGAATGGCCTCCTCCTGCACCTATTTCCTATGTTTCTATGTTTCTCTGTGTAAAAAATGATTTTCTCATCTCAGTCCTAAAAGACTTCCCTCTTATCCTTAAACTGTGACCCCTTGTTCTGGACTTCCCCAACATTGGGAACAATCTTCCTGCATCTAGCCTGTCCAACCCCTTAAGAATTTTGTAAGTTTCTATAAGATCCCCCCTCAATCTTCTAAATTCTAGCGTACATTACATTGCGTAGGAAAGAACTGCAGATGCTGGTTTAAATCGAAGGTAGACACAAAATGCTGGAGTAACTCAGCAGGACATGCAACATCTTTGGAGAGAAGGAATGTGTGACGTTTCGGGTCGAGATTCTTTTTCAGACGTTACACATTGTTCTCTTGTACTGACCAGTGCCCTTTAGCAGAGAGAGTTCAGCTTCTGGAGCTGATGAAATAGAACGATAGCGAGAGAGGAAACCTCATTGCCTTCATCTTCTGTGGAACAGGGCTGTATACAGCTCAATGCAAAAAGTGCAAATAAATTGGTGGAGTGAATGTGAATGTTCCCTTTAAAAAAAGGCCGTTTGAGTCGGGAAGATGAAATCATTCTACAGCTAGCAGGTACTTATTGATTAAAATTAAAAGCAGTGCAGAAGATTTAAATTTGTAATGGAAAAACAGAAGACGCTGGAAGCACTCTTGGATCAGGCAGCTTCTGTGGGCGGGACCAGTTCTGATGAAAGGTCTGGTTTCCACCTGGAAGGTTAACTGTTTCTATCCTCAGATGCTGCCCGACGGCCCATCGTTCTTTCATATAAATGTCTTGGCCACTGCTGCTGTGGAAGGAAATGGCAGATTGCTGTCCCACATACCAATGGAATAATGAATATGTTATGTATTTAGTTTAGGAAAGAGGTTTGGTTAAAAGACGTTATAGGGAACTAGCAGGAGACCCCTTTCCTCAACGAGGTGATTTCAGGATAAGAGGTTTACACATTTAATTCTGACCTAGATTTTCAGGCAAGATGTTGGAGGATTAATACATATCCCCAGAGGGACTAGATCACTGCAATTCAGCTGCCATTGCAACAGGTCCAGGACAAATGCCTTCTCGCTGAAAATGCACTCGCCTATGAAATATATTGATATCAAACATAGAAAATAGGTTCGGTCCTTTGAGGCAGCACCGCCATTCAATCTGATCATTGCTGATCATCCCCAATCAGGAACCCATTCCTGTCTTCCCCCCATATCCCTTGATCCTGTTATACCAAAGAGCTAAATCTAATGTTCCCTTGAAAACATCCAGTGAATTGGCCTCCACTGCCCTCTGTGGCAGAGAATTCCACAGATTCTCGTTGGGGCTGCAACGAGGAGCGGCCTCCAACAGAAAGAGACCGGGGACTCTGGTGCTGACGACTCACCGTCACCGTTGCTGGGCTGGCCGAGTCCGGAGCGGGTGGAGCGGTGGAGGAGCGCTGCTGCTGCTGCTGCTGCGGCCCGACCTCCGGAGAGTCGGAGGCTTCAACTGCAGGTTTGGTGGACGGCGGCACCGGGAGCCCGCGGGTCCCTGGAGGGAGACCGCCTTTCAGGGCTCTCGCAACGGCGACTTCTCCCGCCCGAGTTGCGGGGTTGAAGAGCTCCTGGAGCGGGGCCTAACATCACCGCCCCGCGTGGCTTGGAATGGCCGCGGGACTCTGCGAGCGCACGCCGGGGGCTCTAACAGCAAGACCCGGTGTGCGACCTTGCACCACCCGGCGTGGCTTTAATGGCCGCGGGACAATTGCCATCGCCAGCCGGGTGCTTTGACTTTGACTCTGACATCGGGGGGGGGGGGGGAGAGTGCAGTGGAGAGATAAGTTTTTTTGGCCTTCCATCATAATAATGTGATGGATGTTTATGTAAATTATGTTGTGTCTTGGGTCTATTTGTTTGTAATGTATGGCTGCAGAAACGGCATTTCGTTTGGACCTCAAGGGGTCCAAATGACAATTAAATTGTATCTTGTATCTTGTATCTTGTAGATTCACAATTCTCTGGGTGAAAACGTTTTTTTTTCCTCATCTCAGTCCTAAATGACCTATCCCTTATTCTTAAAGTTACTCTTGGTTCTGGACTACCCCAACATCGGGAACATTTTCCACCATCTAGCCTGTTCAATCCCTTAAGAATTTTATATGTTTCTATAACATCTAATCCTTCTATATTCCAGTCAATGTAAGGCCAGTCGATCCATTATTTCATCATATGTCAGTCCCACCATCCCGGGCATTAACCTCATGCACCAGCCTGCCTGCTGTATCTGCATGCCTACTTTCAGTGACTGCTGTACGAGGATATCCGGGCCACGTTGCATCTCCCCTTTTCCTAATCTGACACCATTCAGATAATAATCTGCCTTCGCTGTCCTGCTGGTTAGGCTTCGGCTTTCGGCTGCGTTCTTCGGTGACACTTACATAGAAACATAGATAGAAACATAGAAATTAGGTGCAGGAGTAGGCCATTCGGCCCTTCGAGCCTGCACCGCCATTCAATATGATCATGGCTGATCATCCAACTCAGTATCCTGTACCTGCCTTCTCTCCATACCCTCTGATCCCCTTAGCCACAAGGGCCACATCTAACTCCCTCTTAAATATAGCCAATGAACTGGCCTCAACTACCCTCTGTGTTAACTTAATTGTAGTTGGTAATGGACTTGATGCCTTGCCACATGTGCCTGGGGTCGAAGTTGTTTTGAAAATTCTCCTTGATCTGCCATTTGTATTTGAGTTTTGCGCTCCTGATTCCCATTTTCAGGTTGGCCCTGGATGAGCTGTATCCCTCAGCATCGCCAGATCTAAAAGCGGCATCGCGAGCCTTCAGCAAGAGTCTGACCTCTCTGCTCATCCACGGCTTCTGATTAAGGAAGGCCTCTATTTGTTTGTGGGTTGTGACATTGTCGGTGCAGAATTTTATGTAGTCCAAAACAGATGAGGTGTATGTATTAATGTCCTCTTGAGAGTCAAAGGTGCCTGAGTGGCAAACAAACTCCAGTCTGTTTGCTGAAACTGCTCCTGTAGTACAGAGACAGCCCCTTCAGGCCAAACCTTCACTGTCCTCATAGTTGGTTTCACATGTCTGATGAGAGGTGTGTATTTGGGGCCCAGGAACAGACAGAGGTGGTCAGACTGTCCCATGTGGGGGAGGGGAAGGGCTTTGTAGACTTCAGTAATATTAGTGTACACTAAATCCAGAATATTGTTTCCTCTGGTTGGACAGGAGACATGTTGATGGAACCTGGGGAGTACAGTTTTAAGGTTGGAGTGGTTAAAATCACCCGCAACAATAAAAGCCCCCTCTGGGTGTGCAGTTAGTTGTTTACTGATAGCAGCTCTCAGCTCTTCCATTGCTAGCCTGGCATTAGCGTCCGGGGGAACATAGACTGCAGTGATAACAGTCAATGTGAATTCTCTGGGCAGCAGAGTTCCATCCATATTCTCAGCTCCATCCATATTGTTGCTGCCATGGCAAGGCCGCCAGCATCATGAAGTACCAGACACAACCTGGTCATCTCTTCTCCTCCTCCTCGCTCCCTTCAGGCAGGAGATACAAAGGCTAGAAAGCAGCTTTCCCTGTCGTGAATGAATCTGCCGTATGCTGCGTATTTATTCCCAATCATCTAATCTACTTCGTGGTAGACGGCGCACGCCATTGTTATCTGAATTTACATAATGCATTGTCATGTCATATTTAATTCTGTATTCTGTGTATTTCCTCTTTTGCACAACCTGTTGTACTAATACAAGAGCCACAAAATGCTGCGTTCGTTTTAAATCTGTGGGTTCGTTGGTTGGGGGCTTCTGGACATCTGAATTTCCCTGAGGGGATCAATAAAGTATTTATTATTATTATTATTACAGCCGTGTGGGGGAGGGAGGGAGAGGGGCAGAGTCTGGTTGGTGACAGGTGCAACCTGACAGAGAGGGGATGATGGGCGGTTTGAACTCGGTTGAGCTTAATGTTATTACCGTTCTCAGTTATATCTGGTGAACCACATCCTCTGTTGCCAGAGCAACAACCTTACTGACCTGTACGGAGTGTTGCACATTAATATGGCTCTCTGGTCACCGCTCCTCTGCTGAGAGTGAGCAGATGCTGCAGAATGAGAGTAGGAGGATATAATACTTTGAGGATTTGGTGCACTGAATGCACTTTGTACCATATTTGAATAAAGAAACGTGAACTAGCGAGTTACATAGACAATAGACAATAGGCACCTTCGAGCCAGCACCACCATTCATTGTGATCATGGTTGATCGGCCCCTATCAACAACCCGTGCCTGCCTTCTCCCCATATCCCTTGACTCCACTAGCCCCTAGAGCTCTATCTAACTCTCTCTTAAATCCATCCAGTGACTTGGCCTCCACTGCCCTCTGTGGCAGGGAATTCCATAAATTCACAACTCTCTGGGTGAAAAAGTTTAAATCAGTCTTAAATGACTTCCCCTTTATTCTAAGGCTGTGGCCTCTGGTTCTGGACTTGTCCAACATTGGGAACATTTTTCCTGCATCTAGTCAAGTCACAAGCCACATTTATTTATATAGCACATTTAAAAAACAACTCTCGTTGGCCAAAGTGCTTTACATTTGTTATAAGAATAGTATAAACCAGTGGTTCCCAACCTTTTTTAGCACATGGCCCCCTTGGGCTCTTTAAATTTTTTTGTGCCCCCCACCCTGACATTATTAGCGGAAAAAAAAGTACTTCAATATTATAATACCTTCCATAAAAATATCAGTGTCTATTAATTGCACATATATTCTCTTTTATTCTATTCCACAAATATCAAAAATATTTAAACTACATAGATTTAAATTTATTAGAGGCAATAAATTTAGGGGGCAACGGGGTGGTAGCTCTGTGGCCCCCTTCATTAAACCTGTGGCCCCCTAAATCCTAATTTTTTTCTGTGGCCCCCCTAAAATTTGCCATGGCCTGCCATATGGCCCCAGGTTGGGAATCACTGGTATAAACAAACAAACTATATACAATACAATACAATACAGCCCTTATTCAATGGACGTCAAGAAAGGCTTGGGAGTAGAGATGAGTTTTATGTCTCGACTTAAAGGAGTCGATGGAGGGGGAAGTTCTGATGGGAAGGGTGATGTTGTTCCACAGTCTAGGAGCTGCAACCGCAAAGGCGCGGTCGCCCCTGAGCTTATGCCTAGACTGCGGTATGTTCAGCAGCCCCAAGTCGGCCGATCTGAGGGACCTGGAGGTGGTGTGGTGGGTGAGAAGACTTTTGATGTAGGTGGGGGCAAGCCCATTGTAGACATGGAGGAGAATCTTGAAATTTATTCTGAACCGCACAGGGAGCCAGTGGAGAGAGGCCAGGATCGGGGTGATGTGGTCCCTTTTTCTGGTGCCCGTCAGGAGTCTCGCTGCGGCGTTTTGGACCAGTTGCAGGTGGGACAGGGAAGATTGGCTGATGCCAATGTGAAGGGAGTTGCAGTAATCTATGCAGGAGGAGATAAATGTGTGGATGATCTTTTCGAGGTTATCAAACTGGAGGAATTGTTTTATTTTAGCTATCGTCCGAAGCTGGAAGAAGCTAGCTTTTACCACGGCATTGACTTGTTTGTCAAATTTCAATGCGGAGTCAAATATCACACCAAGATTTTTGACGTGAGGTTTGAGTAGTGGGGTAATGCTTCCAAGGCTGCCTGCTATCATTTTGATTGAGTCCGAGGGGCCGAGAAGGATGACCTCAGACTTACTCTCATTTAGTTGGAGAAAGTTCTGGGCCATCCAGCACTTTATATCCTCGAGGCAGTGGGTAAGGTTAAGCAGATTTGATTGGTTTTTGGGCTTCAGGGGGAGATAGAGTTAGGTATCATCTGCGTAGCAATGGAAGGAAATGCCGTGCCTTTCAATGACTTGGCCTAAGGGGAGCATATACAGGGAGAAGAGAATGGGGCCAAGGATGGAACCTTGTGGAACCCCACAGCAGAGGCTAGCTGGGGAGGAGAAAGAGTTGCCTATGTTTGTAGAGAAACTCCTACCTTTGAGGTTGGAGATGAACCAGCTCAGGGCAGTGCCATCAATACCAACCCCATACCGGAGACGGTCAATTAGGATGGTGTGGTCGACAGTATCAAATGCTGCGCTGAGGTCAAGAAGGAGCAGGATTGCACAGTCGCCGGAGTCAACGGTGAGCAGTAGGTCATTATGTACCTTCAACAAGGCAGACTCTGTGCTGTGGTGAGCCCTGAAACCTGATTGGAAAGTTTCCAAGATAGTATTTTGGTGAAGGTAAGGCATAAGTTGACTTAAAATTACCTTTTCAAGAGCTTTTGAGAGCAAAAGCAGTTTAGAAATGGGTCTGTAGTTGCATGGCAAGGTGGGGTCAAAGTTAGGTTTTGTCAGGAGTGGCTGGACCATCGCATGCTTGAAGCAGGTAGGTACAGTGCCAGTGGCCAGAGAGCTGTTGAAGATGGCAAGGATACTGGGACCGGCTGTTGTAATGACATTCTTTAGGAGGGCAGAGGGGACAGTGTCGAGGAGGCAGGTAATGGGTTTCATGGTGGTGATCGGTTTTATAAGGGAGGGTAGAGTCATGGGTTAGAAACTGTCTAATTTTGAAGAACAGACCAATAAGACAGCCAGGTCACAGGTGGGAGGGGAAATATTTGTTCTGATGTTCTGTACCTTGCTGGTGTAAAATGGAGTAAATTCCTTGCACTTGGCAGGGACCCAGTTAAGCTGGTGCTGGGGGCAGGACAAATGATGGAGGTGATGGTGCTAAAAAGGACCTTGGGATTTTGCGCTTTTTTGTAGCTAAGGGTGGAAGAGTATTTTGTTCTTGCAGATTTTACCGCTTCCTGGTAATTGTGAAGGTTGTTTTTCAGAAGATCAAAGGAAATTTCAAGCTTATCAGATTTGTACTTCCGTTCTGATTTTCTGCATTCTCTTCTTAGGGCCCTGGTGGTGTCATTGAGCCACACCCAGCCTTTAGGTTTATGCTTTTTCATTTTAAGAGGAGCAACAGAATCCAGGATGGAAGAGCAGGTATTATTGAATAACGAAATGAGGTCGTCGGTACTGAGATGGAGGGGAGACTCTGCAATAGTGCAGATGGCGAGGGCAGCTATGAGAGCCTCAGAGAACTTACTGGCCGTCGTGGAGTTAACATAGCAGGAGTAGCGAGCAGAGAGATGGGATTTTGAGGAAGAGAAAGGCAGAGATATATCAAATATATTAGCACTATGATCAGACAGGCAACAATCAATAATATCTGTGTTACAAGTTGGGAGACCAGACAAAAGCACCAGGTCTAGTGTGTGGCCAAGCTTGTGCGTGGGTCCACTGGCGAGTAGAGACAGATTGAAGGACTCAACCAGGTTCATAAATTCACTCTCAAGAGGCTTTGTGGAACAGCAAACCTGAATGTTAAAGTCACCAAGAATCAGGACCCGGTCAAATTGGGCAACAAGTTAGCGATAAGATCACCAAATTGTGAGATAAAGTCCTTATTCGTTTTTGGTGGGCGATACACAAGAACAATTTAATGCAAACAGATTAGACCAACTATGATGTATAAGTTGATGTTCAAAACTGGAGACGTGATCAGTGTTCAGAAGGCAGCAGTTGAAATGCTTCTTAAACACAGTGGCTGGTCCCCCACCACGACCGGAGAGCCTGGACGAGCTGAAAAAGTTACAGGTATCTAACTTGTCCAGTCCTTTTATAATTTTATGTTTCTATAAGATCCCCCTCATCCTTCTAAACTCCAGTGAATACAAGCCTAGTCTTTTCAATCTTTCCTCATATGACAGTCCCGCCATCCCAGGGATCAATCTCGTGAACCAATGCTGCACTGCCTCAATCACAAGCATGTCCTTCCTCAAATTAAGAGACCAAAACTGTATGCAATACTCCAGATGTGGTCTTACCAGAGCCCTATACAACTGCAGAAGAACCTCTTTACTCCTATACTGAAATCCTCTTGTTATGAAGGTCAACATTCCATTCGTTTTTTTCACTGCCTGCTGTACCTACACGCCAACTTTCAGTGACTGGTGTACAAGGACGCCCAGGTCTCGCTGCACCTCCCCTAACCTAACCTAACCCCATTGAGAAAATAATCTGCCCCCTTGTTTTTGCCACCAAAGTGGATAACCTCACATTTATCTAAATTATACTGCATCTGCCACGCATCTGCCCACTCAATCAACCTGTCCAGGTCACCCAGCAACCTCCTAACATCCTCTTCACATTTCACACTGCCACCCAGCTTTGTGTCATCATCAAACTTGCTAGTGTTGCTCCTAATTCCCTCTTTCAAATCATTAATCTATATTACTAAAACTAAGATCTTGACCACTTTCTGACTTCCTGTTTCATGATTTCTGAAAGAACGGCGCCACTTATGGCTGTCATCTTGCTCAGAGGCCCCCTCCGCCGGATTGGACTAGAGGAATTTTCCCAGTGATGAAAAATCAGAGTTGTAATGTTTTTAAAAATGTCCCCATTCTCTCTGCTGCTCCCGCTGGTGGCAGGGGGGAGGGACTATAAAACCAGGAAGTGTCGTGCCTCACTCAGTCCTGTGACATAGAGGAAGCGAGAGGGTCACGGCTCTCTTAGCTGCGAATAACACTGAACGCACGTCTCCTCGACAGTGAGTCCCCTCGATATGGTTGTAAAACAGAGTCATTCCTCGACAAGTCCTACAGTAAAATTGTTACACCTAAGGTACTGGAAGAGAGAAGGTGGGAGACAGTGAGAAAGGGAGGGAAGCATGGAATGCCAACGTCCCCGGGTGTTGTACCTCTTGTGAACAGGTTCACCCACTTAGAAGCTGTCTGGGCAGAAGACGTGTTTACACTGAGCGGTGGACTGGCTTGCGATGCGAATAGGGCTGTTGAGCCAAAACCAAAAAGGCCTAAGGCAGGCAACGCCATTGTAGTGGGAGACTCCATTGTGAGAGGTACGGACAGGGGTTTCTGCGGCAACAGACGGGATGCGAGGATGGTGTGCTGCCTTCCCGGTGCCAGGATCCAGAATGTCACGGACAGAGTGCAGAAAATCCTCAAGGGCGAAGGTGAACATCCGGAAGTGGTAGTGCATGTCGGCACAAACGATGTCGGAAAGAAGGGGATGAATATTCTGCAGCGTGACTTTAGAGAGCTCAGAAAAATGCTGAAAAGCAGGACCTCCAGGGTTGTTATCTCCGGTTTGCTTCCAGTTCCCCGTGCTGGTGAGAGCAGGAACAGGGAGATACGGGGCCTAGACGTGTGGCTGAGGGACTGGTGCACGGGGCAGGGATTTAGATTCTTAGATCACTGGGATCTGTTTTGGGGTAAGGGGGTGTAAAAAGCCTTGATTGCTACACAAAGTCTTTTACTAATAGTTTATTATAAGCACTACATACATACTAAGCACTAGCTGTCCATGGTCATCACTGGAGCTAGAGAGCGGGCTGGAGGTGGGGACACTACAATTATACGAGAGACAGTGGGGAGTGGTTAGTAGTGGTGAGGTCACTATGTTAAAGGAACATGCACTGATCTACATCCTTCCTCTTGGAAACAAAAGCATGTCAATACACAGAGCGACCACGGCTCATACGCTAGGATTACAAACCGCACCGGGAATAGTTAATCGTGTCATAATACAGTTAAGCGAGCTCCCCGTAACGGACAGGCGGCTTGACCAACCGGCCAGAGCGGGTGCGCAACCCGCATTCCCCCTCAACCGCAGGAGCAGCAGGGACAGAGGCAGGAACAGAGGTGGGAGAGCTGGGCGAGAAACGCACCAGAGATGGAGGAGAACAGCGAGGCGAAACGGGCACACTGACAGGCGAGGCAGGGGAAAGAGGCTTGTGAGTGCGGGGCACAGAGAGCTGGGAGGGCTGTTTCCGTGGCATGCGAGGAGTGACAGGAGCTGGAGGAGCTTCGGGCAAAGTGGAAGGGATAGGCGGCTGAAACGGGTCCGCGGGAGGCGGAGGAGGCTCATTGACGAGCAGGAGGTGCTGGCGTGACCGACGGTAGACGGTGCCCTCATAGTCGATTAGATATGACCGGGGAGAGCCGGCATTACCAACTACAATGGCCAGACTGTGGTGTCCGGAGGGGGACTGTATCCGAACCACCTGGCCCGGGAACAGTCGTGGAGCGGCCGGGCTGACGTCAAAGGAGCGCTTCTGGATGGCCTGCTTCTCGATGATGCGCTCCGTGACAGCGGCAGGGTTCTGAACCGAGGGTTTGAGGGACTGTTGTGAGACAGGGAGAGGTGGTCTAGTGGTGCGGGACATGAGGCGCTGGGCAGGTGAACCGAGCGCGGGGTCGCGGGAAATGTTGCGGAGGTTGAGGAGGGCAAGGTAGAAGTCGGAATGGGAAAGGCGGCATTGTTCCAGCAGCTCCTTGGCGCTGCGGACGGCCCGTTCCGCAAGGCCGTTGCTCTGCGGATACTCAGGGCTGCTGGTGATGTGGCGAAAGTTCCAACGGGCAGCGAAGGCACGGAACTCGGCACTGGAGAACTGGCTGCCGTTGTCCGATTGGAGGGTCACCGGGGATACCGAAGGTGGAAAAGTGGCAGCGAAGCTTCCCGATGACGGCGGCAGAGGTGATGGAAGGCGACTGATCCACCTCGAACCAACTGGAGTACGAGTCCACCAGGACCAGGAAGTGTTTGCCACGCCATTCGAAAATGTCAGTGGCAACAGACATCCACGGCAACTCGGGTGCCGGCTGCTGCAGGAGAGGCTGGCGCTGCTGATGAGGATGGAGACTGTTACAGGCAGCGCAAGCGGAGACCCTGTCACGGATGTCCTGAGACATACCCGGTCAGTAAAACTGGCTTTGGGCCTGGGACAAAGTGGCCTCCACCCCGGGGTGGCCGTTGTGGGCAGATTGAAAGTAGTGATCCCGCAGAGCGGCCGGCACCACGACCTTGTGACCCTTCACCACCACGCCGTCGTGCAGCACCAATTCATCCCGAACCAGGAAGTTGGGTACGGCACCAGCCGGCAGGGAAGAGCGTCGGTCAGGCAAACCACGGCGGATAACGTCCGCAAGTTGTTGTAGGGCAGGATCATCAGCAGTGTGTTTGACCAGGGACTGCATCTGCTGGGAAGGACCAATGTTAACGTTCAGTACCATCAGGTCAGACAATTCGTATGGGTGGCGGGCAACGGAAGGGAGCGGCGCACGGGATAATGTGTCGGCCACAAACATATCTTTGCCCTTGCGGTACACAATCTGGAACGTGAAACGCTGGAGCTGCAGCATCATCCGCTGCAAACGGGAAGAGGCGACATGGATAGGCTTGTTCAAAATAGTGACCAGCAGCTGATGGTCAGTCTCAATGGTGAAGGTGTTGCCCAGAATATAGTCCTTGAACTTGGAGCAGGCGAACACCACGGTAAGTAGCTCCTTCTCGATCTGAGCGTAACGCTGCTCGGCAGGGGTCATGGTGCGAGAAGCGTAGGAGACAGGTAGCTGCAGGCCGTCATAAAGCTGCAGGCAAGCGGCACCGAGACCGAACTTAGAAGCATCACAAGTGAGGACAATTGGTCTGTTCAAATCGAAGAACTTGAGAGTCGGTGTGTGTGTGAGCTTGGGCTTCAGAGCCACAAACGCCGACTGGTGATGCGGGAGCCAGACCACATGCAGTGTCCTTCTTGATCAGCTCCCTCAGGGGAGCACTCAGTTCGCTGAGGTCAGGTATAAACTTTCCCAGGTAGTTGACCATGCCCAGGAAGTGCTGCAGGCCGGGAATGTCAGTAGGAGCGGGCATCTCAGTGACTGCTGCCGTTTTCTGGGGGTCAGGCTTCAAACCCCCCGCCGTGAAAACTTGACCAACATAAGTGACTTCCGGGACCCGAAACCGACACTTCTTTGGGTTGAGCTTGAGATTGATCTCACGAGCCCTGTCCAGGACTTTGTGGAGGTGCAGGTCGTGCTCAGCGACGTCCCTCCCGTACACCAGGATGTCATCCACGATGATAGCGCACGGCAACCCAGCAAGCAGCTGTTCCATGGTGCGCTGGAAAACCTCACTAGCCGAGTTGATCCCAAACGGCATGCGGAGGAAACGGAACCTGCCGAAGGGTGTGCTGAAGGTGGTCAGGAAGGAGGAACGTTCATCCAGAGGGATCTGCCAAAAGGAGCTCTTGGCGTCTAGGACAGAGAAGACAGTGGCAGGGCCGACCTGTGCAGCGACGTCCTCCACCGTCCGCATGGGGTAGTGCGGGCGCTTGATGGCAAGGTCCTTCGGGTTAATGCAGATCCGGATCTCGCTCTTGTCCTTCTTGGCAGCAACGACCATGGTGGAGACCCACCGGGTGGGAGCGCTCACCTCCTTGAGGATGCCCATGGTCACCATGTCACGCAGAGTAGACTCCACGCGGCCCTTCATTGCAAAGGAGACGCGGTGGGCCGGTCGAATCACCGGGTCGACACTCGGGTCGACAACGATTTTATAGTCACAGGGCAATTTCCCCAAAATGTCATCAAAACGGTCGGGGTACTCGCCCAGGGGGTCCATGGGCGCCTGCACCAGGTGAATGCCGCGGTGGAAAGAAACCAAACTAAGGTCCTGGCATGAACAGGCGCCCAGCAGGGTGACGTTGTCAGAAACCAGCAGGTGGAAGGTGAGGGGCCGAGAGGTCTCAAGGACTGCAGATAAGCGTGGCCTTCCCCACAGGAACCAGAACACCTCCCCCATAGGCATGAAGGCGGGTGTCGCCGGGAGTAACTCTCTCATCAGATCTTATCTGCTTGAAGAGGCGGACAGACATAACATTGGCAAAGGCACCATGTCGACCTTCGCAGAAAAAGAATGGCCATTCACAGTAACATGCACAGAGGGATCCGTTATCGTAGCAGGTGCACCCAAAAGCGAAAACACCGTTTAATCACCATGGGAGGAGCTCGTATCAAAGTCAGGAAGTTCATCCGACTGGTACTGGGAACCAAGTGCGCTATCAGAGTCTGCAAGGTTGTTTAAATTCCTCCTTGGAGCAGGGACGTTGAATTGGTGGGAAGAGAAATTACAATTTGGGCAACGACAAGGGGTGACCTTAGCGGGCGTAGGAGCGGTGCCCCGGTGTGGCGGACCAACGTTCCACCGGCGGCCAGCAGCACCGGTAAAGTTAATGTCCTGGGACACCGGTTGAGACGCGGAGCCAACAGCAGAGGCCATGCGAGCGGCATGCATAGCATCCCTTAAAGTTAAGTCAGGTTTCATTAGGAGCTCGTCATGCAGCTTAGCGTTCAGGAGACTGTTGACCAGGACATCCTTGATCAATTAGTCCGTGGTGATCGTTTCAAGGCGACAGCGCCGAGCCATGTGACGCAAAGAAGCAATAAAAGCGTCAATATGCTCCCCGGGAATCTGCCGCCTCTGGAAGAATTTAAAGCGCTCAATAATGTTACTGGTAGGGATATCGCAGAGGGCAGTGAATTTAGCCATGAGACATACCGGGTCCCGACGGTCTTCACCGGGGGCGAAGTCGAATGAGGCATAGTGATCCATGGCCTCCGGGCCAGCGAGGTTGAGCAGCAGGTGAGCCTGCACAGCAGGAGTGGCATCAGGATGAGCAATGGCAATATAATGTTCATAGTCGCGCTGGAACACAGTCCAGAGGTGGACAATGTCCGTGTCAAAAACCAAAGTGTCAGGTCGACGACAGGAGTTGGACATAATGAAAACGGAGGGATACGGGAACAACTGGGAGAAAACAAAGAATAAAAAGAAAACCGATAAACAGGAGACACGAGTCTACCGCTGTGACACCATGTAAAAAGCCTTGATTGCTACACAAAGTCTTTTACTGATAGTTTATTATAAGCACTACAAACATACTATGCACTAGCTGTCCGTGGTCATCACTGGAGCTAGAGAGTGAGCTGGAGGTGGGGACACTACAATTATACGAGAGACCATGGGGAGTGGTTAGCAGTGGTGAGGTCACTATGTTAAAGGAACATGCACTGATCTACAGGAAGGTAGTGCATCCGTGGATAACAAGGGCAATCAGGGATAGTATCAAAACAAAAGATGAAGCATACAAATTAGCCAGAAAAAGCAGCCTACCAGAGGGCTGGGAGAAATTCAGAGTCCAGCAGAGGTGGACAAGGACTTAATTAGGAAAGCGAAAATAGATTACGAAAGAAAACTGGCAGGGGACATAAAAACTGACTGCAAAAGCTTTTATAGATATGTGAAGAGAAAAAGATTAGTTAAAACAAATGTAGGCCCCTTGCAGTCAGAAACAGGTGAATTGATCATGGGGAACAAGGACATGGCAGACCAATTGAATAACTACTTTGTTTCTGTCTTCAGGAAGACTTAATTAATCTGCCGGAAATGGCAGGGGACCGGGGGTCAAATGAGATGGAGGAACTGAGTGAAATCCAGGTTATCCAGGAAGTGGTGATAGGTAAATTGAATGGATTAAAGGCCGATAAATCCCCAGGGCCAGATAGGCTGCATCCCAGAGTACTTAAGGAAGTAGCCCCAGAAATAGCCGATGCATTAGTGATAATTTTTCAAAACTCTTTAGATTCTGGAGTAGTTCCTGAGGATTGGAGGGTAGTTAATGTAACCCCACTTTTTAAAAAGGGAGGGAGAGAGAAAAGGGGGAATTTACAGACCAGTTAGTCTAACATCGGTAGTGGGGAAACTGCTAGAGTCAGTTATTAAAGATGGGATAGCAGCACATTTGGAAAGTGGCGAAATCATTGGACAAAGTCAGCATGGATTTATCAAAGGTAAATCATGTCTGGAATCATATAGAATTTTTCGAGGATGTAACTAGTAGAGTGGATAAGGGAGAACCAGTGGATGTGTTGTATCTGGACTTTCAGAAGACTTTCGACAAGGTCCCACATAAGAGATTAGTATACAAACTTAAAGCACATGGTATTGGGGGTTCAGTATTGATGTGGATAGAGAACTGGCTGGCAGACAGGAAGCAAAGAGTAGGAGTTAACGGGTCCTTTTCACAATGGCAGGCAGTGACTAGTGAGGTACCGCAAGGCTCAGTGCTGGGACCCCAGCCATTTAACCATATAACACATATAACCATCTAACAATTACAGCACGGAAACAGGCCATCTCGGCCCTACAAGTCCGTGCCGAACAAATTTTTTTTTCCCCTTAGTCCCACCTGCCTGCACTCGTACCATAACCCTCCATTCCCTTCTCATCCATATGCCTATCCAATTTATTTTTAAATGATACCAATGAACCTGCCTCCACCAATTCCACTGGGAGCTCATTCCACACCGCCACCACTCTCTGCGTAAAGAAGTTCCCCCTCATATTACCCCTAAACTTCTGTCCCTTCATTCTGAAGTCATGTCCTCTTGTTTGAATTTACAATATATATTAATGATTTGGACGAGGGAATTGAATGTAACATCTCCAAGTTTGCGGATGATACGAAGCTGGGGGGCAGTGTTAGCTGTGAGGAGGATTCTAGGAGGCTGCAAGATGACTTGGATAGGCTGGGTGAGTGGGAAAATGCATGGCAGATGCAGTATAATGTGGATAAATGTGAGGTTATCCACTTTGGTGACAAAAACAGGAAAGTGGATATTACCTGAATGGTGGCCGATTAGGAAAAGCGGAGATGCAACGAGACCTGGGTGTCATGGTACACCAGTCATTGAAAGTAGGCATGCAGGTGCAGCAGGCAGTGGGAAAGTCCAGAACAAGGGGTCACAGTTTAAGGATAAAGGGGAAATCTTTTAGGACTGAGATGAGAAAAACATTTTTTACACAGAGAGTGGTGATTATCTCCCACAGAATGTAGTTGAGGCCAGTTCATTTGTTATATTTAAGAGGGAGTTAGATGTGACCCTTGTGGCTACGGGGATCAGGGGGTATGGAGAGAAAGCAGGTACAGGATGATCAGTTGGATGATCAGTCATGATCATATTGAATGGCGGTGCAGGCTCGAAGGGCCGAATGGCCTACTCCTGCACCTAATTTCTATGTTTTTATGTTTCTATGAGAGGGAGAGAGAGAGGGAGGGAGGGGTAGTGAGGAAGAGAGAGAGGGATGGGGGGGACAGAGCTGGGGAGGGGTGGGGGGGGAGGGAGTGGGGGGCAGGGAGATAGGCAGGAGGGAGAGAGAGAGTGGGAGGGAGGAAGAGCGAGAGGAGAGAGAGGGAGGGACGGGGGTGACGGGGAGAGAGGAGGGGGTGAGGGGAGGAGGAGGAGAGAGTGAGGGGACATTGTGTGGGGGGGGATGAGAGGGATTGAGGGAACAGATTTGGGATGGAGAGAGGGAACATACATAGAACTCTTCAAAACTCTTTAGATTCTGGAGTAGTTCCTGAAGATTGGCGGGTAGCAAACGTAACCCCATTTTTTAAGAAGGGAGGGAGAGAGAAAATGGGGAATTGCAGACCAGTTAGTCTAACATCGGTGGTAGTGGGGAAACTGCTAGAGTCAGTTATTACAGATGGGATAGCAGCACATTTGGAAAGTGGTGAAATCATTGGACAAAGTCAGCATGGATTTACGAAAGGTAAATCATGTCTGACGAATTTTATAGAATTTTTCGAGGATGTAACTAGTAGCGTGGATAGGGGAGAACCAGTGGATGTGGTGTATCTGGACTTCCAGAAGGCTTTCGACAAGGTCCCACATAAGAGATTAGTATACAAACTTAAAGCACAAGGCATTGGGGGTTCAGTATTGATGTGGATAGAGAACTGGCTGACAAACAGGAAGCAAAGAGTAGGAGTAAACTGGTCCTTTTCACAATGGCAGGCAGTGACTAGTGGGGTACCGCAAGGCTCAGTGCTGGGGCCCCAGCTATTTACAATATATATTAATGATCTGGATGAGGGAATTGAAGGCAATATCTCCACGTTTGCGGATGACACTAAGCTGGGGGGCAGTGTTAGGTGTGAGGAGGATGCTAGGAGACTGCAAGGTGACTTGGATAGGCTGGGTGAGTGGGCAAATGTTTGGCAGATGCAGTATAATGTGGATAAATGTGAGGTTATCCATTTTGGTGGAAAAAACGGGAAAGCAGACTATTATCTAAACGGTGGCCGATTGGGAAAGGGGGAAATGCAGCGAGACCTGGGTGTCATGGTACACCAGTCATTGAAGGTAGGCATGCAGGTGCAGCAGGCAGTAAAGAAAGCGAATGGTATGTTAGCTTTCATTGCAAAAGGATTTGAGTATAGGAGCAGGGAGGTTCTACTGCAGTTGTACAGGGTCTTGGTGAGACCACACCTGGAGTATAGCGTACAGTTTTGGTCTCCAAATCTGAGGAAGGACATTATTGCCATAGAGGGAGTGCAGAGACGGTTCACCAGACTGATTCCTGGGATGTCAGGACTGTCTTATGAAGAAAGACTGGATAGACTTGGTTTATACTCTCTAGAATTTAGGAGATTGAGAGGGGATCTTATAGAAACTTACAAAATTCTTAAGGGGTTGGACAGGCTAGATGCAGGAAGATTGTTCCCGTTGTTAGGGAAGTCCAGAACAAGGGGTCACAGCTTAAGGATAAGGGGGAAATCCTTTAAAACCGAGGTGAGAAGAACTTTTTTCACACAGAGAGTGGTGAATTTCTGGAACTCTCTGCCACAGAGGGTAGTTGAGGCCAGTTCATTGGCTATATTTAAGAGGGAGTTAGATGTGGCCCTTGTGGCTAAGGGGATCAGGGGGTATGGAGAGAAGGCAGGTATTAAAATTAGAATTAATTTTATAGAATTAAAACTATAGAAACATAGAAATTAGGTGCAGGAGTAGGCCATTCGGCCCTTCGAGCCTGCACCGCCATTCAATATGATCATGGCTGATCATCCAACTCAGTATCCCGTACCTGCCTTCTCTCCATACCCCCTGATCCCTTTAGCCACAAGGACCACATCTAACTCCCTCTTGAATATAGTCAATGAACTGGCCTCAACTACCTTCTGCGGGAGAGAATTCCATAGATTCACCACTCTGTGTGAAAAATGTTTTCCTCATCTCAGTCCTAAAAGATTTCCCCCTTATCCTTAAACTGTGACCCCTTGTTCTGGACTTTCCCAACATCGGGAACAATCTTCCTGCATCTAGCCTGTCCAACCCCTTAAGAATTTTGTAAGTTTCTATAAGATCCCCCCTCAATCTTCTAAATTCTAGCGAATACAAACCGAGTCTATCCAGTCTTTCTTCATATGAAAGTCCTGACATCCCAGGAATCTAACATACCATTCGCCTTCTTCACTGCCTGCTGCACTTGCATGCCTACTTTTAATGACTGGTGTACCATGACACCCAGGTCTTGTTGCATGTCCCCCTTTCCTAATCGGCCGCCATTCAGATAATAATCTACTTTCCTGTTTTTGCCACCAAAGTGGATAACCTCACATTTATAGTGAGGGAGTGAGGGAGATTTGAGAGAGGAGGGGACAGAGCTGGGGGAGAGAGTTGGCAGAATGCAGAGGACTGCCCTGCCGACTACAAATTCAGAAGCTTCAAAATGAGAGGGGAATAGAGGGAGGGGGGGGGGGGGGGGGAAGAGGGAGGAGAGGGGAAGTGGGGGGAGAGGAAGAAGATGTGGGAGAGGGGGGGAGGGAGGGAGAGGGAGAGGGAGAGGGGAAGGGAAAGGGGGGGAGGGAAGAGGGGGGCGAGGGGGAGAGGGGGGAGAGGGGGGAAGAGGGGAGTGGGGGGAGAGGGGAGAGAGGGAGAAGAGGGGGGAGTGGGGGGTGGGGGGTGGGGGAGAGGGAGAAGAGGGGGGGGGGGGGGAGTGGGGGGAGGAGGGGGGGAGAGGGGGGAGTGGGGGGAAGAGGGTGGGAGGGGGGAGGGGGGAAGGGGGAGGAAGAGGGGGGGGGGGGAAGAGGGAGAAGATGGGGGAGGGGGGAAGGAGGGGAGAGGGGGAAGAGTGGAGTGAGGGGGAGAGGGGGAAGAGGGAGTGAGGGGGAAGGAGGTGAGTGAGGGGAGAAGAGGGAGTGAGGGGAGAAGAGGGAGTGAGGGAAGAGAGGCAGGGAATGATACGGGACGGTACAGAGCGATATCACTCCATGATGGGCAAAGATCCTATAGGAGCTAGCGGGTCCTCCAGGCGGGAGAGCGGATCACAGATGGTCCTCCAGGCCAGGCGAGGTGAGCCGAGCGCCGATGGTCCTCCGGGGGGGGGGGGGGGAATGAGCCGAGCGGGGCGGGGCCTGAGCGCGAGACAGCGAGAGAGCGCGGGGGGGGGGGGGGGGGGGGGGTTGGCGGTTGGAGCCGTTGGTCGCGCGCGCGTGAGTGAGTGAGCGGGTGACGTGGGGCGGGAGGCAACCGCCAGCAGGTTGGAGTGCGCAGGCGCGGAGACGTGCACTGGGACCAGATGAAGATCAACCGCTGAGACCAGAGATGAGAGATAGGGATAGGGTGAGGGGGGGGGGGGAGGGTGAGGGGGAGGAGGAGGAGGAGGAGAAGGGTGAAGGCGAGGGGGCGAGGCGGAGAGGCGAGGCGTGAGAAGAGGCGTGAGAGGCTGGAGGTGGAATAGGGGGTGAAGTGAGTAGCGGGGGGGAAGCAAGGAGCAAAGGGAGGGGGGAGGGTTTAAGGGTATTCATGATTTGGATGAGGGAATTGAATGCCACATCTCCAAGTTTGCGGATGACACGAAGCTGGGGGGCAGTGTTAGCTGTGAGGAGGATGCTAGGAGGCTGCAAGGTGACTTGGATTGGCTGGGTGAGTGGGCAAATGCATGGCAGATGCAGTATAATATGGATAAATATGAGGTTATCCACTTTGGTGGCAAAAACAGGAAAGCAGACTATTATCTGAATGGTGGCCGATTAGGAAAGGGGAGATGCAACGAGACCTGGGTGTCATGGTACACCAGTCTCCTAATCTGAGGAAAGACATTCTTGCCATAGAGGGAGTACGGAGAAGGTTCACCAGACTGATTCCTGGGATGTCAGGACTTTCATATGAAGAAAGACTGGATAGACGCAGCTTGTACTCGCTAGAATTTAGAAGATTGAGGGGGGATCTTATAGAAACTTACAAAATTCTTAAGGGGTTAGACAGGCTAGATGCAGGAAGGTTGTTCCTGATGTTGGGGAAGTCCAGAACAACGGGTTACAGTTTAAGGATAAAGGGGAAATCTTTTAGGACTGAGATGAGAAAAACATTTTTTACACAGAGGGTGGTGAATCTCTGGAACTCTCTGCCACAGAGGGTAGTTGAGGCCAGTTCATTGCCTATATTTAAGAGGGAGTTAGATGTGGCCCTTGTGGCTAAGGGGATTAGGGGGTATGGAGAGAAGGCAGGTACGGGATACTGAGTTGGATGATCAGCCATGATCATATTGAATGGCGGTGCAGGCTCGAAGGGCCGAATGGCCTACTCCTGCACCTAATTTCTATGTTTCTATATTGAATGGCGGCAGGCTCGAAGGGCCGAATGGATGGCCTACTCTTGCACCTATTTTCTATGTTTCTATGTAAGGAGGAGTGGGTTTGGTGCCGAGGAGGATGAATGGGGGGAAGGGAATTGGGGCAGCTGTACTGCTATGCCACTGTGCCGCGCAGAATTATATAACGGTTTCCTCCTCCATAGACGTACCCAATATGTGCTAGTAATGTGCTGTTTGCCAGCTTGTTGACCCTCTGTGTTTCCCCCCTGCAGGGTTTAGGAGCCGTTGCTATGGACGGAGAGACGGGGATGTGAGCGGCCATTGAGGGCAGCCAGAATGCCGGTGAAACCCCCCCATCAGGGTGTGCGGGCTGAGCTTCGAGGGGCTGAGCTTTGATGGAGGACCACAAAACAGGACACGACGAGGAGAAGCGTTATCAGTGCGATGTGTGTGGCAAGGCCTGGCAGTGCCCGAGCCAGCTGGAGACCCACCGGCGGGTGCACACGGGAGAACGCCCCTTCGACTGCTCGGAGTGCGGCAAGAACTTCACCCGCTATGACAACCTGCTGCAGCACAACAGCGTGCACTCCGACGAGAGGCCCTTCACCTGCTCCGACTGTGGTGAGAGCTTCAAGATGGCGAAACACCTGAAGCTGCATCAGCGTGTGCACACGGGCGAGAAGCCCTATGGCTGCTCCACCTGTGGCAAGAGCTTTGCCCGGTTGTCGGGGCTGCAGGACCACCGGCGGGTGCACAGCAGTGAGCGGCCCTTCACCTGCTCCGACTGCGGCAAAGGCTTCAAGTCATCGCCGGAGCTGAAGAGGCACAGGCGCATGCACACCAGGGAGCGGCCCTGCACCTGCAGCGACTGCGGCAAGGGCTTCACCCACTCCAGCAACCTGCTGGTGCACCAGCGCATCCATACTGGCGAGCGTCCCTACACCTGCGCCCAGTGTGGTGAGGGCTTCACCCAGTCCAGCAAACTGCTGGAGCACCAGCGCACCCACACTGGTGAGCGCCCCTACACCTGCGCCCAGTGCGGCAAGGCCTTCACCCAGCTCCAGCAACCTGCTGGTGCACCAGCGCACCCACACCGGTGAGCGCCCCTTCACCTGCGCCCAGTGCGGCAAGAGCTTCACCCAGTCAGGCAACCTGCTGTCCCACCAGCGCACCCACACCGGCGAGCGACCCTACACCTGCGCACAGTGTGGCAAGGGCTTCACCCAGTCCAGTCACCTGCTTGAGCACCAGCACTCCCACACCGGCGAGTGTCCCTTCACCTGCGCCCAGTGTGGCAAGGGCTTCACCCGCTCCTCCAAGCTGCTGTCCCATCAGCGGGTGCACGCTGGCGACCGTCCCATCCCCAGCCCGGTGTGTGGAGAGCGCTTTGCCATGGCCTCCCACGCCCTGCCTCACCAACGCGTGCACACCAGTGGCCAGCCCTACGACTGCCCGTACTGCGGTGAGGAGTTTGACAGCTCGCGGGGGTTGCGGCAGCACCAGCGGGCCCACGCCGGCGAGCAGCTGCGCCCACTGTGAAAGGAGAGCATGGGGCTGCGGGAGCACCAGCGGAGACACACCGGAGAGAGACCCTTTGTCAGGGCTCGAAATTAACGGTTGCCCGGGTGCCAATGGCGACCTAAAGTCCCGGCGGGCAACCTAAAAGCCCTGCCATTTTGCCCGGCTTGGCAAGCACCCGGGACACCTATCGTTTAATCCTGAGCGGGCCCCCTCTCTATCTCTCCCTCTGTAACTCTCCATCTCCGTCCGTCATCCGTGTCCGGGCCGCCGGATTGCTCTCTTCGCTCTCTCCGCTCCTCATCCGCTGGCACGGCCAGCCGCCTTACACATGCGCACTGTCTCGGCCTGCACATGCGCACAACCACAGTCTTGACTCTTGATTTGAACTTGAGCAAAAAAGGGTTCTTGGGGAAAAAAGAGCTACCTTAAATTTAGTTGCTTCTGGTTGGGTGACTATGGTAGGGTGAAAACTATTCCATGTTTTAAGTGTGCGGGGGAACTCCATGGAGCAGCCAGCATCTCTGGATGACGTTGGGTGACGTTTCGGATAGAGACCCTTCTTTAGATTTCCTCTGGTTTTAGTGGTTTTCGTTTAATTTAAAGATACAGCGTGGAAACAGGCCCTTCGGCCCACCGCGTCCACGCCGACCACCGATCACCCGTACTCTAGTTCTATCCCACACATTAGCAATGTAAGTCAAGAGTGTTTTATTCTCTCACGTCCCAGTTAGAACAATGAAATCCTTGCAGCAGCACAACAGAATATGTAAACATTGTATTCTGTAAACAATGTTATAAACGAGAAAACAAAACAGTGTATTTATATATGACTAGACCAAGTGCAGACCCATTGGTTTGCGGGGTTTGCGGGGGGGGGGGGGGGGGGAGGGGGAGTAGGGGCTGCGGCATCACACTCAAATTAACCACCCCCCAAACTCACAGGTGGGGGGGGGGGGGTGGGTGAGACGAGGGGAGGGAGGGGAGAGGAGGAGGAGGAGGAAACATGACAGATTTGGGAGGGAAAGGAGAGCGGGGTAGGGGGGATGAGAGAGGGGAATGGGGAGAGAGATGTGGGGGAGGGGGGGGAGGATGGGGAGCGAGGGGAGGAGGGGGAGAGGGGTGGGAGGGAGAGACGGGAAAGAGTGGGGAGTGAGAGGGAGGAGGAGAGGGGTAGGGGGGAAGGGGGGGGTGGAGAGAGGGAAGGGGGTGGGTAGAGAGGGAAGGGGGGTGAGGGAGAGAGGGAGAGGGGTGAGGGAGAGGGGTGAGGGGGAGAGGGAGAGGGGTGAGGAGAGGGAAACATAGAAATTAAGTGCAGTAGTAGGCCATTCGGCCCTTCGAGCCTGCACCGCCATTCAATATGATCATGGCTGATCATCCAACTCAGTATCCCGTACCTGCCTTCTCTCCATACCCCCTGATCCCCTTAGCCACAAGGGCCACATCTAACTCCCTCTTAAATATAGCCAATGAACTGGCCTCAATTACTCTCTGTGGCAGAGAGTTCCAGAGATTCACCACTCTCTGTTTGAAAAAAGTTCTTCTCATCTCGGTTTTAAAGGATTTCCCCCTTATCCTTAAGCTGTGACCCCTTGTCCTGGACTTCCCTAACATCGGGAACAATTTTCCTGCATCTAGCCTGTCCAACCCCTTAAGAATTTTGTAAGTTTCTATAAGATCCCCTCTCAGTCTCTTAAATTCTAGAGAGTATAAACCAAGTCTATCCAGTCTTTCTTCATAAGACAGTCCTGACATCCCAGGAATCAGTCTGGTGAACCGTCTCTGCAATCCCTCTATGGCAATAATGTCCTTCCTCAGATTTGGAGACCAAAACTGTACGCAATACTCCAGGTGTGGTCTCACCAAGACCCTGTACAACTGCAGTAGAACCTCCCTGCTCCTATACTCAAATCATTTTGCAATGAAAGCTAACATACCATTGGCTTTCTTTACTTCCTGCTGCACCTGCATGCCTACCTTCAATGACTGGTGTACCATGACACCCAGGTCTCGCTGCATCTCCCCCTTTCCCCATCGGCCACCATTTAGATAATAGTCTGCTTTCCCGTTTTTGTCACCAAAATGGATAACCTCACATTTATCCACATTATACTGCATCTGCCAAACATTTGCCCACTCACCCAGCGTATCCAAGTCACCTTGCAGTCTCCTAGCATCCTCCTCACAGCTCCCCCCTCTCCATACCCCCTGATCCCTTTAGCCACAAGGGCCACATCTAACTCCCTCTTAAATATAGCCAATGAACTGGCCTCCACTACCTTCTGTGGCAGAGAGTTCCAGAGACTCACCACTATCTGTGTGAAAAATGTTTCCCTCATCTCAGTACTAAAGGATTTCTCCTTTATCCTTAAATTGTGTCCCGCCTGTCCTGGACTTCCCCAACATCTGGAACAATCTTCCGGCATCAGACAAATGCAATTCAGGGCTTTTCACTTCACAAGCAAAACCAGAATGACAGTTAGTGAAGAATTTGAATAATCACTGAGCGTTCTCTATGGCAACAATGTATTTGAGCATTGGGCATTGTGACATCACACGATGGAACGTTCACCATGGGCGGGGCTCCTGCAAAGGCATATGTAAATGAATTCATTCCGATTGGACATATGTGAACATTGGGCATTGTGACATCACACGATGGAACATTCACCATGGGCTGGTTCTGCTTGTGTGGGTGAGAATCCAGTTTCTTTTTGAAATATTGAGGTGGTGGTGGGGGGGGGGGGGGGGGGGGGGTGAAGGATTTGATTTAAAAAAGTGTACCTAAACACGACGAAATGTAATGAGGAGCGGATACTTAGAAAGAAAAGCGAAATCTCTACCGAAATGGAAAAGACGTCGGCGATTCTACGTCCGGTTTCGGAGTTGCGGAGAATCAAAGGAAGAAACGCGGCCGGGAGCCGTACATGCAAATGGGTCCATTCCGATTGGACGTCCGCAAGCATCGGGCATTGTGACATCGCACGGCGGGAACGAATCGAAAGGCAGGAAGGGATCCGTACTGCAGGCGGACTGATTTGACTTTTATATATTAATAGATTATATAACTATACAAATATCTTCTTATATATTACTAAAAGTCTGATCTTGACCGCTTTTGGCAACTGTGGTGCGATTTCCGAGAGAACGTCGCCACCTACAGCCATCATTTCTGGCCACCTCGCTCAGAGACCCCCACCGCCTTCCTGGACCAGAGGATATTTTCCCATAGATGCAAAATCAGGGAGATATTAATGTTTTTTTTTTTAAAATCTCCATTCTCTCTGTTGCCCCCGCTGGTGGCAGGGAGAGGGACTATAAAACCCGGAAGTGTAGTGTCTCACTCAGTCTCTGCCAGACCCAGGAAGCGAGAGGGTCACGGCTCTCTGAGCTGCGAATAACACTGAACGCACGTCTACTCCACGGTGAGTTGCCTCAATGCGGCGGTAAAGTGGCAGCAGCCCAATTGTTTGCCTCGCCTTTTTTAAAAGTTTGTATTCACAAAATGAATTTTGGTTGTCAGGTGGCGGCAGCCCAATTGTTTGACTCGCCTTTTTTTTTAAAGTTTGTGTTCACAAAATGAATTTTGGTTGTCAGGTGGCTGCAGCCCAATTGTTTGCCTTGGCTTGGCTTTTAAAATCGTTGTAACAGTTGGATGCCAGCCCAAGAAACCATTCGGCCCACAATGGCTATGCTAGCCCTCTGGAAACCAGTACCTTTGGCCTGCAACACCCATACTAGCGCAACAGACAGCAATTTTGTCCAAGATGGCGCCGGTGTGTGTGGCTGCTCGTCTGTCGCTCTGTCTGTGTTTGGTGTTTTTCTTTTGCACTATACAGCTGAAGTCTCTGCTGGTGTACGACCGTCATTCCCTTTTAGACCTTCGACATAATGTCGGTACGTTTGTCTACCATGAATATGAACATAGCGCCTTGCCCCCGTTTTTATCTGGAGCCCCGACCCACCTGGACTGGGCCTGGCCTCGAAGGAAGCGTCGCCGACGCCGTGGAAAGTGCAGCGGTCGTCTGGTGAGTTTTAGGCTGGATGCGCCCGGGCGCAGCCGTCAGCGGCTCCCTTGTCGGCGACTTCTCTGTGGACTTCGTTTTCGGGGTCTCCAGCCCGGGGTTCCTCAACCTCCAGAGGGCACAGAGCGCTGCCTGCCTGCCACGACCCGGAGAGCTGGCCCGACGCGCCGCCTCGGAGGGGAGGGGGGCAGCCACCAGGTGAGCTCGCTTCTACGGGATCTGCTGCCCGGCGCTCCTCAGCTGCCACCGGACTATCCCCTCCCGGAAGATACAGAGCGCTGCCTACCTGCTGCGGCCCGGAAAACTGGCCCGACGCGCCGCCTCGGAGGGGAGGGGGGCAGCCACCAGGTGAGCCCGCTTTTGGGGGGTCTGTTGCCCGGCGCTCCTCAGCTGCTACCGGACCATCCCCTCCCGGAAGATACAGAGCGCTGCCTACTTGCTGCGGCCCGGAGTACGGGCCTGACACGCCGCCTCGGAGGGGAGGGGGGCAGCCACCAGGTGAGCCCGCTTTTACGAGGTCTCTTGCCTGGCGCTTCTCAGCTGCCACCGGACCATCCCCTCCCGGAAGATACAGAGCGCTGCCTACCTGCTGCGGCCCGGAAAACTGGCCCGACGCGCCGCCTTGGAGGGGAGGGGGGCAGCCACCAGGTGAACCGGCTGCTTCAGGCTGTTCCTTTCTCCCCCCCCACCTCTCGGATACGATCTGAGGCTGCAGCGGGACCTTTTCCGCTCCCCCTGCTCCCCTCGGCCTCGCCATCGCGGGGTGAACACCCGGAACCTGCGGACACTGCCCCGGGCTTCCAGTTCTGCAGACCTAAAGAGTCCATCCCCTTCCCGGGTTGGCCTGGTGAATGCCAGATCGCTGGCTAATAAAACTTTTATCTTGAGGGATTTCTTCCTCTCCCGAGACCTGGACTTCCTCTGGGTGACAGAGACTTGGATCGGTCCTGGTGAGTCCAGTACTTTTGTTGAACTTCTACCGGCGGGCTGCTCCTATTTCAACACGCCGCGGATGTCGGGCCGTGGCGGTGGAACTGCAGTCGTTTTTAAAAGCAATTTTAAATGCAAACAGTGCACTACGTTATCAACTTTTTCCAGCTTTGAAGCTACTTTGGTTGAGGTGGGTCGCCCTGGCACGGTGCTGTGTGGTGTCATCTACAGACCCCCCAAATACCATAAGGACTTTGTGAGTGACTTTTCTGAGTTTCTAGCTGGGATTATACCCAACTATGACCGTATCCTCTTGGTTGGGGACTTTAATATTCACGTGTGCTGTCCCGATAAACCGTTGACGAAGGACTTTTTAAATCTTATTGATTCTTTTAATTTTGCACAGTGTGTGTCTGGTCCCACACACGAACAGGGACATACATTGGACCTTGTATTATCTTATGGTTTGCCTGTGTTAAACTTGGAGGTCTGTGACAGTATGTTTTCTGATCACATGCCGGTAATATTTGATGTTTGTTTCTCCAGTGCTGCAGTTAGACCTGTTGCGTCTGCTCGGCGCTGTCGGACCATTAACCCCTGTACTGCTGGCCAGTTCTCTACCGCCTTCAATCAGCTCTGTGCCCCCTCTGCGTCCATTTCCATCGGTACGGAGGAGATTAGTTCTTGGTTCCACTCTTCCTGTAGAACTATTCTCGACTCTGTGGCCCCATTAAAAACTTTGCAGCCCAGAGCTAAACCCGAGCCCTGGTTCTGTGACGCAACTCGTACAGCTCGACGGGAGTGTCGCAGAGCTGAGCGAATGTGGAAGAAGGACAGGCTAGAGGTTTCATCGCAAATCCTAAAGGACAGCTGGCGAAACTACCAAAATACTGTTAAAGAGGCAAAAAGATATTATCTCTCTAATATAATAGTGTCTAAGCGCCACGATCCACGTGCGTTATTCTAAACTATTGATTCCGTTTTAAATGCCCCACAGCCTGTCTGCCTGGAAGCATCGCCCGAATTGTGCAACGACTTCCTGCACTTCTTTATAAACAAGGTTGTTTCTATTAGGGCTCTTATCTCAGCTCCTGCCTCAGACCCACCTGTTCTGGCCCCTTGCCAGGTGGCATTTGATAAATTTGTTCCCCTGACGCTGTCGGGTCTAGAGGATGTGGTTACCCATATCAAGCCATCGGGTTCCCCATGTGATGCTGTCCCTCTTCTTTTTAAAGAGGTCTTCCCGAGCATAGGGCATTCGGTCCTTGCCATCATAAACAGTAGCTTGTCTTCTGGGGTTGTCCCCATAAAATTTAAACATGCTGTAGTGCAGCCATTACTCAAGAAACCAGGCCTGGACCAGACTGTCCTGGCCAATTTTAGGCCAATCTCCAAGCTGCCATTTATCTCGAAAATCATGGAGAAAGTAGTTTTATGCCCAGCTGAAAACTCTTCCTGGATGAGCACAACATCCGGGAGGTCTTTCAGTCTGGTTTCAAGGCTATGCATAGCACAGAGTCGGCTTTGCTAAGGGTCTCTAACGACATCCTCCTGGCAAACGACTCCGGTAATTATGTGGTTCTTGTCTTGCTGGACCTATCTGCCGCCTTCGACACTGTGGACCATGGAATATTAATTTCCCGATTACAGCAACAAGTGGGCATCTGTGGCAGTGCCCTGGGATGGTTCAGGTCCTATCTGGCAGATAGAACCATGCGTGTAAGCCTTGGTGGCCTTGAATCCTCCTCTGCTCCCTTGGCATATGGGGTTCCACAGGGCTCAATTTTAGGGCCCCTGCTTTTCTCCCTTTATCTACTTCCACTGGGCTCAATTTTAAGAAGGCATGGCATCTCCTTTCACTTTTACGCGGATGATAGCCAGTTGTACATGCCACTCAGGAAAGAAGATAATTATTCCCTAAAATCACTTCTGTCTTGTCTTGAGGACATTAAGTCCTGGATGGCCTTAAACTTTCTGGGACTTAACGAAAAAAAGACAGAAGTGATTTTGTTCGGCCCTAATGGCTGCCGTGAACCTCCCTCTGTTGACTTGGGTCCACTTGCAGTGTTCGTAAAGCCAACAGTTTTAAACCTGGGTTTTATGATGGACGGTGATTTTAAATTAGATAAACAAATAGGCGCGGTGGGTTAAGTCCAGCTTCTTTCACCTAAGGAAGCTGGCAAAGGTGAAGCCTATTCTCGAGCGGCAGCATTTTGAAACAGTAATTCACGCCTTTATTTAATCTCGGCTGGATTACTGTAATGCGCTCTACACTGGAGTCTCGCGAACTTCGTTGGCTCGTCTCCAGTTGGTCCAAAATGCTGCCGCTCGCCTTTTAACCGGAACTCGAAAGAGGGAGCACATTACGCCAATTTTGGCCTCCCTTCACTGGCTTCCAGTGCACTTTCGAGTTCATTTTAAAATTCTTTTATTTGTTTTTAAATCATTGAATGGCCTCGCCCCGCCTTACCTCTCTGAGCTGCTCCACCTATATGCTCCTACCCGGTGCCTCAGGTCAGCGGATCAGCTGCTCCTTGAGGTACCAAGGTCTAAGCGGAAGCTCAGAGGGGATAGAGCCTTTTCTGTTGCTGCACCGGCATTCTGGAACACCTTGCCGCTGCAGATCAGACAGGCCCCTTCACTGTCCATCTTTAAATCCTCCCTAAAAACGCACTTTTATTCACTGGCTTTCGACACTGGCTGAGACATTGTTCCTGTTTTAGTGCTTTTAATGTCTTAATTTTTTACTGTTTTTATAGTCCTGTCGTCTTAATGGTTTTAGTAGTTTGTGATAACTTTTTGTTGATTTCCCATGTACAGCACTTTGTGGTAACTGATGTTGCCTAAAAGTGCTTTATAAATAAAGTTATTATTATTATTATTATTAATATTGGAATTGTTGGAGAGATGAAATATTGCGTTGGTGACCAGCCCTCCCGTGTGATGCTGGGACCCAACGGGTCCCACTTAGTCTAGTATATATATAAATATATGTGTGAATTATACATCTTCTAGATGCACTGGGCCGCATCCTCAGTGATGTGACCTGGAGTCATCGGGTGTTTCGGGTCTCACAATGTCAGACACCCTTGCCCAGGCGACCCAGCCGAGGTTGATCAGGCCCCGACTTGCGTCCCAGCAGCATCCGCCCACGGATCAGCCCTTTTAATCCAAAGCCACCTAGTGGCTTTCTCTGCGGCTTCGTGTGCGGATTGAATGGCCCTCTTCTTTGCCAGCCCCATAATGCCCAACTGGTTGAGGCCTTTGCAGAGTGAGCGTCCTGCAAAGCCTCTACAGCCCACCTCTATGGGCTCATAGTATGTCTTCCAGCCTCTGTCCTGGCACATCTCCACCAGTTCCTGGTACTTAGCACGTTTCCTCTCATTAGCCTCTTCAATACGCTCTTCCCTGGGCACTGTCAGCTCCAGAATGATCAGCTGTGTTGTCACTTCGGAGGTGATGATCATGTCTGGCTGGAGTGATGTTGCTGTGATGTGCTGTGGAAATTTCAGCTGTTTGCCCAGGTCGACGTGCAGCTGCCAGTCAGTGGCTGTGTAGAGGAGGACCGTCCTTGTTTTTGGTTGTGGTCAAGGCTTCTCTCCAGCTTTGACAAAAGTGATTGATTTCTTTGGGGCATGGTGGTGTTTGCTGTTACCAAAGGCGGTGGCTATGCTCTCAGCAACCACCTTGAGCACCTGGTCTTGGTGCCACCGATAAAAAAAAATATATATATATATATATATATATATATATATATACACACACACACACATACATGTGTGCGTGTGTTTGTACACATAATATATATACCCACACACACACACACACACACAATTTCCCTCCTGGGATTAATAAAGTTCTGCCGTATAGTATTGTGTGTGTAAGAAGGAACTGCAGATGCTGGTTTAAACTGAAGAGCGACACAAAAAGCTGGAGTAACTCAACAGGTCAGACAGAATCTCTGGACAAAAGGAAAATATGTTTTGGGTTGGGTCGGAAAAAGGTTCTTGCACACCTTTGGAATGTGGAAGGAAACGAGCATCCGGAGAAAACCCATGCGATCAAAGGGAAAAGGAGCAAACTCCATACAGACACCACCCATATTCAGGATCAATTCCGGGTCTCTGGCAATTTCAGGCAGCAACTTTATGGCCAATGTACTGCCCCATAGTCTTGAACTGAATTAAAACATAGAGTAGCTGTAAAGGTGGACATAGCGTCACTTAGAGATTTAAGACTGAAAATGGATTAATTTTTTTTAGTAACCAAAGTTATCAACGTGTAATTTTTTGTGTGTTGGAAAATAAAATATAGTGGCACAGCTGGTAGACTTGCTGCCTCACACGCCAGAGATCTGTGTTCGATCCTGTCCTCGGGCACTGTCTGTTAAATTTGCACGTTCTCCCTGCAAGCGTGGGGTTTCCTCCCACATCCCAAAGGCGCATTGGCTTTGTACGTTAACTTGTCTCTGTAAAATTGCCCCTAATGTGTAGGGAGTGGGTGAGGAAGTGGGATAACAGAAAGGCTGGCGAAACTCAGCGGGTGAGGCAGCATCTATGGAGTGAAGGAAATAAGCGACGTTTCAGGTCGAGACCCTTCTTCAGACTGATGTGAAGGTGGGGCGGGAAGAAGAAAGGAAGAGGCGGAAACGGCTCAGGGAGAGATGGGGAGCGGAGGAGAAAGTAGGGACAACCTGAAATTGGAAGTCAATGTTCATGCCGCTGGGGTGTAAACTACCCAAGCAAAATATGAGGTGCTGTTCCTCCAATTTGCAGTTGGCATCACTGTGGCCATGGAGGAGTCCTAGGACAGAAAGGTCGGATTCGGAATGGGAGGGGGAGTTGAAGAGCTGAAGATCAGATTGGTTATTGTGAATTGAGCGGAGGTGTTGGGCGAAGCGATCGCCAAGCCTATGCTTGGTCTCACCGGTGTAGAGCAGCTGAAACCTAGAGCAGTGGATGCAATAGATGAGGTTGGAGGAGATGCAGGTGAACCCTTGCCGCACCTGCAGAGACTGCTTGGGTCCTTGAACGGAGTCAAGGGGGGAGGTAAAGCGATAAGTGTAGCATTCCCTGCGGTTGCAAGGGAAAGTGCCAGGAGAGGGGGTGGTTTAGGTGGGAAGGGACGAATTAACCAGGGAGTTACGGAGGGAGCGGTCTCTGCGGAAAGCCAACAGAGGAGGAGATGGGAAGATGTGGCCAGTGGTGGAATCCCGTTGGTAGATGAAGGTGGTGAAAATCAGCTGGTGCGGCAGCATCTATGGAGCGAAGGAATAGGCGACGTTTCGGGTCAAGACTCTTCTTCAGACTGATATCGGAGGAGGGGGGGGGGGGGGGGGGGGGGGGGGGGGGGGGAGAAAAGGAAGAGATGGAGACAGTAGGCTGTGGGAGAACTGGAAATGGGTCAAGTCAAGTGAGTTTATTGTCGTGTGTCCCTGATAGGACAATGAAATTCTTGCTTTGCTTCAACACAACAGAACCTAGTAGGCATTGACTACAAAACACATGAATTAATAAATAAACTGATAAAGTGCAAACAGACAATGGGTTATTAATGTTCAGAGTTTTGTCCGAGCCAGGTTTAATAGCCTGATAGCTGTGGGGAAGTAGCTATTCCTGAACCTGGTCATTGCAGTCTTCAGGCTCCTGTACCTTCTACCTGAAGGTAGCAGGGAGATAAGTGTGTGGCCACGATGGTGTGGGTCTTTGATGATACTGCCAGTCCTTTTGAGGCAGCGACTGCGATAAATCCCCTCGATGGAAGGAAGGTCAGAGCTGATGATGGACTGGGCAGTGGTTATTACTTTTTGTAGTCTCTTCCTCTCCAGGACGCTCAAGTTGCCGAACCAAGCCACGATGCAATGCATGCTCTCTACTGTGCACCTGTAGAAGTTAGAGAGAGTCCTCCTTGACAAACCAACTCTCCGTAATCTTCTCGGGAAGTAGAGACGCTGATGTGCTTTCTTGATAATTGCATCAGTGTTCTCGGACCAGGAAAGATCTTCAGAGATGTGCACGCCCAGGAATTTGAAGCTCTTGACCCTTTCAACCATCGACCCGTTGATATAAACGGGACTGTGGGTCCCCATCCTACTCCTTCCAAAGTCCACAATCAGTTCCTTGGTTTTGCTGGTGTTGAGGGCCAGGTTATTGTACTGGCACCATATGGACAGTTGCTCGATCTCTCTTCTATACTCGGACTCATCCCCATCAGTGATACGTCCCACAACAGTGGTGTCGTCAGCGAACTTGATGATGGAGTTCGCACTATGACCGGCTATGCAGTCATGAGTATAGAGGAAGTACAACAGGGGGCTGAGCACGCAGCCTTGAGGTGCTCCCGTGGTGATTGTTATCGAGTCTGACACATTTCCACCAATACGCACAGACTGTGGTCTGTGGATGACGAAGTTGAGGATCCAATTGCAGAGGGATGCGCAGAGACCCAATTCTGCGAGTTTGGTAACCAGCTAGGAGGGGATGATAGTATTAAATGCCGTGCTGTAATCAATGAATAACAGCCTGACATATGATTTTTTGTTGTCCAAGTGGTCTAGAGCGGAGTGGAGGGCCAGCGAGATCGCATCCACCGTTGATCTGTTGTGGCTGGATTGAGAGTGTGAATGGGAGGGGAAGAAGGGAGAAAGCAAGGACTACCTGAAATTGGAGAAGCCAATGTTCAAACCGCTGGGGTGAAAACGACCCAAGCGAAATATGAGGTGCTGTTTCTCCAATTTGCGGTGGGCCTCACTGGCTATGGAGGAGGCCCAGGACAGAAAGGTCGGATTCGGAATGAGAGGGGGAGTTGAAGTGTAGAGCCACCGGGAGATCAGGTTGGTTATTGCAAACTCAGTGGAGGTGTTGTGCGAAGCGATGGTCAAGCCTGCACTTGGTCTCACTGAGGTTGATCATACGCTAAATAATCCAACCAGAATTTTGTTAGGAAGTGGGAAGAAATAATAGAAATTGCATTTGTTGCAACGTGTAAGAAGAGATGAGATACTGTATTGTAATTTTGCTGCAGGTGATTGTGGTATGTATCATGTCTTGATTGGTGAATATGTTTAGTTTGTGACTTTATTTGAAGCAGAAATAATATGTGAATGCTTCATTGAGCATAATTCCGACTGGTAACTACGCACTTCGGCCGAGCACATTATTGCACGCGTCATACAAGCCGTCTTAAATGGCCACCTAAACTGTCATTTGGCAACCTAAATAGCTGCCGAGGTTGTCAGGTTGGCACAGGTTCATTCCCGGGATGGCGGGACTGTCATATGCTGAGAGAATGGAGCAGCTGGGCTTGTACACTCGAGTTTAGAAGGATGAGAGTTGTGAATTTGTGGAATTCCCTGCCACAGAGGGCCCTGGAGGCCAAGTCTATGGATGCATTTAAGAGAGAGTTAGATAGAGCTCTAGGGACTAGTGGAGTCAAGGGATATGGGGAGAAGGCAGGCATGGGTTATTGATTGGGGACAATCAGCCATGATCACAATGAATGGCGGTGCTAGCTCGAAGGGCCGAATGGCTTCCTCCTGCACCTATTGTCTATGAGAGGGGATCTCATTGAAACATATAAGATTGTTAAGGGCTTGGACATGCTAGAGGCAGGAAACATGTCCCCGATGTTCGGGGAGTCCAGAACCAGGGGCCACAGTTTAAGAATAAGGAGTAAGCCATTTAGAACGGAGTCGAGGAAACACTTTTTCTCACAGAGAGTGGTGAGTCTGTGGAATTCTCTGCCTCAGAGGGCGGTGGAGGCAGGTTCTCTGGATGCTTTCAAGAGAGGGCTAGATAGGGCTCTTAAAAATAGCGGAGTCAGGGGATCTGGGAGAAGGCAGGAACGGGGTACTGATTGGGGATGATTCGCCATGATCACATTGAATGGCGGTGCTGGTTCAAAATGGCCTTCTCCTACACCTATTGTCTTACAAACATAGAAATTAGGTGCAGGAGTAGGCCATTCGGCCCTTCGAGCCTGCACCGCCATTCAATATGATCATGGCTGATCATCCAACTCAGTATCCCGTACCTGCCTTCTCTCCATACCCCCTGATCCCCTTAGCCACAAGGGCCACATCTAACTCCCTCTTAAATATAGATACAGGGAACACCTCTTAATATTCACAGATGGATCAAAGGACCCAGTAGCTGAAACAACAGGGGCAGCTGTGGTAGTGCAAGGGTTGAATGTTGAGATTTGCAAAAGAACAAATAACTATTTGGCAGTATATACAGTGGAACTGTACGCTATTTTGATGGCAGTTCGGTGGATAGAACAGGTGCAACCATGCAAAATATTAATTTGTAGCGACTCATTGTCTGCAATCCAGAGTATTGGGTCTGGTGCATCCCATAGGCGGCCTGACCTAGTGTATGAAATTCTACTACTATTAAGCCAAGTAACAAGGAAGGGCAGTGACGTGACTTTGTTGTGGGTCCCAGCACGCATTGGTGTGCCAGGGAATGAAAAAGTGGATAAATTAACAAAAGAGGCCGTTAAAAAAGAGAACATAGAGGTAAACCTACAATTATCCAAAACTGAAGGAAAACACATTGGGTGGAAGAAAATAAATCAGGAATGGCAACAATACTGGGAACAGGAGACAAAGGGGAGACACCTCTATTCGCTACAAAACAGAGTGGGCATTACAGCAAGAAGAGGGGGGAACAGGAGAGAACAGGTAGTATTAGCAAGATTGAGGATAGGACACACCCACCTGAACAGCACATTAAAAATGTTGGGAAAACACCCTACTGGGATGTGTGAGGAATGCCATCAGCCGGAAACAGTTCAGCATGCTCTAGTTGCATGTAGAAGATATGCAACAGAAAGAAGAGTTTTGATCAATGAAATGAAGAAAATTGGAATGACAGATATATCAGAAAAGAACATTCTAGAGTATGGAGGGGAAGGAAAAGGAGTAAATTTGTTGTTTAATTTCTTGAGGGCCTCTGGCCTTATAAAAAGGATATAAAGTAAAGACATGAGGACTGTGGAGTGAAGCCAGAAGGTGGCAGCAATGCAACATTGTGGATGCCGGCTGCCGTAAAACTCCAAAGAAGAAGAAGAAGAAGAAGCAGCAGCCGCAGTCCCTTCCTACACGCGTTGATCGGCCACTGGTGGGCGAAGGGTTGGAAACTAATACGCTTCAACAGGTGCGTGGACAAGACAGGTTTAGAGGGGAGAATGGACCACAAGTGAGTGGGACTTTGGGACCTTCTCAAGATGGCGTTATGAACGACGAGACCTTAACAAGATGGCCGCCGGCTGCCGACCAATCAGCGGCGCCGACCTCACCTGCCCTCACCAAGATGGCCGCCCGCTGTTCCGGGTCCCGCCCCGGGCCGAGTCTCCCCATCGACCGGATGAAAATGGCGGCGGAGAAGCGGCAGTTGGTGGCGTCGCTGCCGACGGACCTGAGGTAAATAATGTTATAAATCAGCAGCGCAGCGGGATTGGGTCAATATGGGGGAGAACTGAGGTAAATCACCACATAAACTACACGTGTATGTGTGTGTGGGGAAAACTGGGGTCAAACTCCTTATAAATCAGCCTCCCCCTCTTATTCACTGAGGTCAATAACGTTATAAATAAATAAATCAGCAGCGGAATAAACCCGGTAAATGTGGGGGAGACCTGAGGTCAATCTCCACATAAACTACACGTCTGGGGGAATAAAACTGGGGTCAATAATATAAACTCACCGTCTGGAGCAGCGTCCTGAGATAAAACACGTTCTAAACATCACCCTCTCTGTAAATAATCAATAAATCACCAAATAAACTACACGTCTGGGGAATAAACCCGGTAAATCTGGGGTTATAAAACTGAGGTAAATAATGTTATAAACACACAGGGGAGCGGAATAAACTGGGCTGTGAATTCGTTCCCAAAACATCCGACCCCGACCTCTCGGTAAAATAATTCTACATCTGCTGTGATGACATTACACAAGATGACATTTCATAAGAACCACATGAATCATCAGGGTGCCTTTTAAACCCATGTCCATAAAGTTTTGAGTCTAATGGTTGTAGCTGTGCTATTGTGGCTTTTTTAAATGTTTATTCTTGAAATAAAAACCATAATTCATTATGCTAAAAGAAAAAAAAAATACAGAAACGACAGACAAAATTTAAAATTCCATTGAATTAAAAAAAAACATTATAAATGTATTACTCTGAAATGTATTAAACTAAGGCCACAGGTATGAGCTAAATTATGACAAAAAAAAATCTCATGCAATAGAAATTAAACGTAAATGCAAAGGTACAAAAGCATTGCTACAAAAGTACATACATAAAATGTATTAATAACTTATCTTTAGGAACATAGAAACATAGAGAAACATAGAAATTAGGTGCAGGAGTAGGCCATTCGGCCCTTCGAGCCTGCACCGCCATTCAATATGATCATGGTTGATCATCCAAACTCAGTATCCCGTACCTGCCTTCTCTCCATACCCTCTGATCCCCTTGGCCACAAGGGCCACATCTAACTCCCTCTTAAATATAGCCAATGAACTGGCCTCAACTACTCTCTGTGGCAGAGAGTTCCAGAGATTCACCACTCTCTGTGTGAAAAAAGTTCTCCTCATCTAGGTTTTAAAGGATTTCCCCCTTATCCTTAAGCTGGGACCCCTTGTCCTGGACTTCCCCAACATCGGGAACAATCTTCCTGCATCTAGCCTGTCCAACCCCTTAAGAATTTTGTAAGTTTCTATAAGATCCCCTCTCAATCTCCTAAATTCTAGAGAGTATAAACCAAGTCTATCCAGTCTTTCTTCATAAGACAGTCCTGACATCCCAGGAATCAGTATGGTGAACCTTCTCTGCACTCCCTCTATGGCAATAATGTCCTTCCTCAGATTTGGAGACCAAAACTGCACGCAATACTCCAGGTGTGGTCTCACCAATACCCTGTACAACTGCAGTAGAACCTCCCTGCTCCTATACTCAAATCCTCTTGCTATGAAAGCCAACATACCATTCGCTTTCTTTACTGCCTGCTGCACCTGCATGCCTACCTTCAATGACTGGTGTACCATGACACCCAGGTCTCGCTGCATCTCCCCCTTTCCTAATCGGCCACCATTTAGATAATAATCTGCTTTCCCGTTTTTGCCTTCTTCTTGCTTCTGCCAGATCCTCTTTCATGAAAGACCTTAAATCTGATTTAATTATTTTCAGTGCAGAGAACAGTCTCTCCATGCTGACGTGAGTGAGTGGTATGGCTGTTACTATCATATCTGCAAACTTTACTATTTCTGGATAAGTAGGGATGACGGGGAATTATAGACGAGTTAGTCTGAAGTCGGTGGTGGGGAAGATGCTGGAGTCAATTATTAAAGAAGTAATAACGGAAAATTTGGATAGCAGAAAAGGATTGGTCCAAGTCAGCATGGATTTATGAAGGGGAAATCCTGCTCGACTAATCTTTTTGAATTTTTGAGGATGTGGCAAGTAAAATGGATGAAGGAGAGCCAGTGGATGTAGTGTATCTGGACTTTCAGAAAGCCTTTGATAAGGTCCCACACCTAAGGTTAGTGAGCAAAATTAGAACACATGGTATTGGAGGTAGGGTATTGATATGGATAGAGAATTGGTTGGCAGACAGGAAACAAAGAGTAGGAATAAACGGGTCCCTGTCAGAATGGCAGGCAGAGGCGAATGGAGTGCCGCAAGGCTCGGTGCTGGGGCAGCAACTATTTACAAGTGAGTTGGCAGATGCATGGCAAATGCTGTATTATGTAAATAAATGTGAAGTTTTGGTGAGAGTTTTGGAGGGGGGGGGGGGGGGGGGAGGAAAAAAGAGATAGATAGAGAAAAGGGGTAAAATGAGTAGCAGGGAGCAAAGGGAGGGGGAGGGATTCAAGGGGAAGTGGCTTTGGTGCGGAGGGGGAAGAATGGGAGACAGGGAACTGTGAGGGGGGGGGTCAAGTTAGCCAAGGAAGGGGGTGGGGAGCCAGGTGGGGGTTCACATTGTTTAGGGGTGGAGAGGACCGGGTTGGGATCAAAGGGGGCTAAGGAGCAGGAAGCAGCAGGGGTAAGGGGCAGGGAGCCACAGGGAGGAGGTCACATTGTTTGGGGGTGGGGAGAGTGTTGCAGTTTAGGAAGTCAAACCAGGGCAGGATCTTCACTGTGAATGGCGGGTGACTGAGGGAATGTGTGGAGCTGAGGGATCTAGGAGTGCAGTTACGAGTTGGGCTGAAGGGCCTTTTTCCAACTCTGTATCACTCTAAGAATCTATGACAAAGTGCTGGAGTAACTCAACGGGTCAGGCAGGAGAAGATAGACACAAAGTCTATATTAAAAACACAAAATTGTTAAGGGTTTGGACACAAGATAAGATAAGATAAGATATAATTTATTGCCACACAACCAGGGTCGGTGGAAATTTGGGTTGTCAGCAGCAGTACAATAATAAAGAACACACAACCACAATAAAACTGTAACACAAACATCCACCACAGCATTCATCACTGTGGTGGAAGGCACAAAATTTGGCCAGTCCTCCTCCATTTCCCCCCCGTGGACAGGACCAGAGTCCAGAGTCAGTCCAGGATCGGCTCTTCCTCACCGGAGACCGCGGCTTTAAGATGGTGTAGGCCGATCGGTCGAGATTTAAAGACTCCGCCACACCCAGAAGCTCCGTAGACTGCAGGGCCGGCGGTCGAAGCTCCCCTCCAGGGTTGATGGTGAGTCCATGCCGGACCCACGGTAGAAGTTGGCCGCGGGCCGGCAGTGAAGCATGTTCCCGATATTGGGGGAGTCCAGAACCAGGGGCCACAGTTTAAGAATAAGGAGTAAGCAAGTTAGAACGGAAACAAGGAATCACTTTTTCTCACAGAGTGTAGTGAGTCTGTGGAATTTTCTGCCTCAGAGGGCGATGGAGGTGGGGTCTATGGATGCTTTCCAGAGAGAGCTTGATAGGGCTCTTAAAAATACCGGAGTTAGGGGATATGGGGAGTAGGCAGGAAGTTGCAACTGATTGGAGATGATCAGCCATGATCCCATTGAATGGCGGTGCTGGCTCGAAGGACCGAATGGCCTACTCCTGCATCCGTGTCCCTCACCATCTTCCAGTCCCGCCTCAAGACCCATCTCTTCACCTCTGCCTATCCTTAGCCCCACATGCCGTCCCTTTTCATCTGTGCATTAATTGCCTCATACTGTGTTTTGTATTGAATTCTGTCTTTACTTTGTGTACTAGTCATGTCTCTACTATTTATTTCATTCCCCTTACATGTTTTTCCTCTACCTGCTAAATTTTTGTAAGGTGTCCTTGAGACTCTTGAAAGGCGCCCATAAATAAAATTTATTATTATTATTATTATTATTATTATTATTATTATTATTATCTATTGTCTATTGTATGGTGCTAAAGTAATTCAGCAGCTCAGGCAGCATATGTGGAGAGAAGGAATGGGTGAAATTTTGGGTTGAGGCCCTTCTTTGGTTTAGTTTAGTTTAGAGATGCAGCGAGGAAATAGATCTTTCAACCGGGATACACTAGCACTATCCTACCCACATTAGGGACAATTTAACAATTTTTCGGAGGCCGATTAATCTACAACCCTGAACGTCTTTGAAATGTTGGAGGAAACTGGAGCACAAGAAATAAAAACCCACGCAGGTCAAGGGCAGAACATACAAACTCCGCACAGCCAGCACCCGTAGTCAGGATAAAACCCAGGTCTCTGGCTGTGAGGCAGCAGCTGTACCGATGTGCCACTGTGCTGCGCAGAATTATATAATGGTTTCCCCCGTCATAAACGCACCCAATATGTTCTAGTAATGTCATAGCAAAAGGATTTGAGTATAGGAGCAGGGAGGTTCTACTGCAGTTGTACAGGGTCATGGTGAGATTAGAGTATTGTGTACAGTTTTGGTCTCCAAATCTGAGGAAAGACATTCTTGCCATAGAGGGAGTACAGAGAAGGTTCACCAGACTGATTCCTGGGATGTCAGGACTTTCATATAAAGAAAGACTGGATAGACTCGGCTTGTACCTGCTAGAATTTAGGAGATTGAGGGGGGATCTTATAGAAACTTACAAAATTCTTAAGGGGTTGGACAGGCTAGATGCAGGAAGATTGTTCCTGATGTTGGGGAAGTCCAGGACACGGGGTCATCTCCCCCTTTCCTAATCGGCCACCATTCAGATAATAGTCGACTTTCCTGTTTTTGCCACCAAAGTGGATAACCTCACATTTATCCACATTATACTGCATCTGCCATGCATTTGCCCACTCACCCAGCCTACCCAAGTCACCTTGCAGCCTCCTAGCATCCTCCACACAGCTAACACTGCCCCCCAGCTTGATGTCATCCGCAGATGCAGTATAATGTGGATAAATGTGAGGTTATCCACTTTGGTGGCAAAAACAGGAAAGTAGACTATTATCTGAATGGTGGCCGATTAGGAAAGGGGGAGATGCA
The DNA here is from genome assembly GCF_028641065.1 of Leucoraja erinaceus. Taxonomy (NCBI): domain Eukaryota; kingdom Metazoa; phylum Chordata; class Chondrichthyes; order Rajiformes; family Rajidae; genus Leucoraja; species Leucoraja erinaceus. The sequence goes on along the minus strand of NW_026576730.1, from coordinate 1,759 downwards.
ACGAGACCTGGGTGTCATGGTACACCAGTCATTAAAAGTAGGCATGCAGGTGCAGCAGGCAGTGAAGAAAGCGAATGGTATGTTAGCATTCTTAGCAAAAGGATTTGAGTATAGGAGCATGGATGTTCTACTGCAGTTGTACAAGGTCTTGGTGAAACCAAACCTGGAGTATTGCGTACAGTTTTGGTCTCCTAATCTGAGGAAAGACATTCTTGCCATAGAGGGAGTACAGAGAAGGTTCACCAGACTGATTCCTGGGATGTCAGGACTTTCACATGAAGAAAGACTGGATAGACTCGGCTTGTATTCGCTGGAATTTAGAAGATTGAGAGGGGATCTTATAGAAACTTACAAAATTCTTAAGGGGTTGGACAGGCTAGATGCAGGAAGATTGTTCCCGATGTTGGGGAAGTCCAGAACAAAGGGTCACACAGTTTAAGGATAAGGGGGAAATCTTTTAGGACCGAGATGAGGAAAACATTTTTCACACAGAGAGTGGTGAATCTCTGGAATTCTCTCCCGCAGAAAGTAGTTGAGGCCAGTTCATTGACTATATTTAAGAGGGAGTTAGATGTGGCCCTTGTGGCTAAAGGGATCAGGGGGTATGGAGAGAAGGCAGGTACAGGATACTGAGTTGGATGATCAGCCATGATCATATTGAATGGCGGTGCAGGCTCGAAGGGCCGAATGGCCTACTCCTGCACCTATTTTCTATGTTTCTATGTTTTCTAATGAAGAACTCAACCATAGAAACATAGAAACATAGAAATTAGGTGCAGGAGTAGGCCATTCGGCCCCTCGCTGCATCTCCCCCTTTCCCAATCGGCCACCATAACCATATTATGGTGACTCCTGCCCAAGGGGCCATGCACAACAAGACTGCTAACTAACCCTTCCTCATTACTCAATACCCAATCTAGAATAGCCTGCTCTCTCGTTGGTTCCTCTTCATGTTGGTTTAGAAAACTATCCCGCATACATTCCAAGAACTCCTGCACCTATTTTCTATGTTTCTATGTTTGCCAGATTGTTGACACTCTGTGTTCCCCTCCTGCAGTGTTTAGGAGCTGTTGCTGTGGACGGAGAGCCGGGGACGTGAGCGGCCATTGAGTGCGGTCAGCATGTTGGTGAGTCCCTCCACCCGCCCCCCCATCTGCTCGGTGTGCGGGCTGAGCTTCGAGGAGCTGAGCTTTGATGGAGGACCACATGAGAGGGCACAACAAGGAGAAGCATTATGAGTGCGACGTGTGTGGCAAGGCCTGGCAGAGCCCGAGCCATCTGGAGATCCACCGGCGGGTTCACACAGGAGAACGCCCCTTCCACTGCTTGGAGTGCGGCAAGAACTTTACCAGCTACGGCAACCTGCAGCAGCACAACCGTGTGCACTCTGGCGAGAAGCCCTTCACCTGCTCCGACTGCGGCAAAGGCTTCAAGGCAGCGAATCATCTCAAGATCCACCGGCGGGTGCACACGGGAGAACGCCCCTTCATCTGCTCCGACTGCGAAAAGAGCTTCAAGGCAGCGAATCATCTGAAGATCCACCGGCGGGTACACACAGACGAGAAGCCCTATGGCCTGCTCCACCTGCGGCAAGAGCTTCAAGACGATGAATGAGCTGAAGATCCACCAGCGGGTGCACACGGGCGAGAGGCCCTTCACCTGCTCCGACTGCGGCAAAGGCTTCAAGACGATGAATATGGTGAAGATCCACCGGCGGGTGCACACGGGCGAGAAGCCCTATGGCTGCTCCACCTGTGGC
>NW_026576729.1:330000-483956 GCF_028641065.1 Leucoraja erinaceus | reverse complement strand
CCGCTGCACCACCGTGCCAGACAATGTTTGAATCCAGCTTGCCGCTCTCGCTGAATCCCACCACTACTGTTGCTCAGCCTGAATCCCACTGTTGCAACACCTCAGTGAGTCGGGAAACACCACAGGGAAACAATAGCCAACCGATGTTTGGGGTCAGGACCCTGCTGCAGACTGGAAATATTCAAATACTGGTGGGCATAGAAACATAGAAACATAGAAATTAGGTGCAGGAGTAGAGGCCATTCGGCCCTTCGAGCCTGCACCGCCATTCAATATGATCATGGCTGATCATCCAACTCAGTATCCCGTACCTGCCTTCTCTCCATACCCCCTGATCCCCTTAGCCACAAGGGCCACATCTAACTCCCTCTTAAATATAGCCAATGAACTGGCCTCGACTACCCTCTGCGGCAGAGAGTTCCAGAGATTCACCACTCTGTGTGAAAAAAGTTCTTCTCATCTCGGTTTTAAAGGATTTTCCCCTTATCCTTAAGCTGTGACCCCTTGTCCTGGACTTCCCCAACATCGGGAGCAATCTTCCTGCATCTAGCCTGTCCAACCCCTTAAGAATTTTGTAAGTTTCTATAAGATCCCCTCTCAATCTCCTAAATTCTAGAGAGTATAAACCAAGTCTATCCAGTCTTTCTTCATATGAAAGTCCTGACATCCCAGGAATCAGTCTGGTGAACCTTCTCTGGGTTTAAGGTGAGAGGGCCACAGTTAGAAGGACATGTTTCACACATAGGGTGGTGGGTGTATGGAACAAGCTGCCACAGGAGGTAGTTGAGGCTGGGACTATCCCATTGTTTAAGAAACAGTTAGACAGGTACATGGATAGGACAGGTTTGGAGGGATATGGACCAAACACAGGCAACTATGACTAGTGTAGCTGGGACATTGTTGGCCAGTGTGGGCAAGTTGGGCTGAAGGGCCTGTTTCCACACTGTATCACTCTATGACTAGTGTAGCTGGGACATGTTGGCCAGTGTGGGCAAGTTGGGCTGAAGGGCCTGTTTCCACACTGTATCACTCTATGTGTGGCACACAGCGGGTAGTGCTGCTGGCTCCTCTCCCCACACCGCAGCCTGAGTCTGGGCACTCTCACATCCCCAGGAAGTCAAAGTAAAAAACCACAGAGCGATGTGAACAGCACAGTCCAACCCAGACCAGCTTCCCCATCTGTACTTCACGCTGCCTCGGGTAAAGAGCCAACATAACCAAAGGCCTCTCACACCGCGGGCATTCTCTCTCTTCACATACTCTGCTGTGCTGCATCAAGTAAGGATTGCCTCCAGGAACACCTGTATTACAGCTGGAAAGAAGTCCGTGCAGGAAGGAGCAGAAATGGAACTACGCCGTGTCACAGAGACAAAGCGACAGCACCGTAAGGAGAGAAAGGGGGCTCGATGACTGCCAAACACCGGCAGTCTCCATTGCCCACGTTGCACCAAGGTACGTGGATCGTGGATCGGCCTCTACAGACATCTGCAGACCCACAAGTAGATGACCCTATGGAGAGGAGAGGACAGTCATACTCGTTTAGAGTGACCTCCGATGATGATGATGACACAGCACAGGAACAGGCCCACACGCCCACGATGCCTGAGCCCATCATGATGCCAAGGCCAACTATACACCTGCACGTAACCCAGCTGTTGGCAACAGCTCCATCCAAGACCGCAGGAAATTGCAGCGAATTGTGGACGCAGCCCAGACCATCACACAAACCAACCTGCCTTCAATTGATTCCATTTATACCTCACGCTGCCTCAGCAAGACCAGCAGCATCATCAAGGATGAGTCGCACCCCAGCCACTCCCTTCTCCCCTCTCCCGTCAGTCAAAAGGTATAGAAGTGTGACAATGCACACCTCCAGATTCAGGGACAGTTTCTTCCCAGCTGTTATCAGGCAACTGAACCATCCCACAACCAGAGAGCAGTGCTGAACTACTAACTACCTCACTGGAGACCATCAGCCTATCTTTGATCAGACTTTACTGGTTTATTTTGTACTTAAATATAGACATAGAAACATAGAAAATTGGTGCAGGAGGAGGCCATTCGGCCCTTCGAGCCAGCACCGCCATTCATTGTGATCATATCGGATTGTCCCCTATCAATAACCCGTGCCTGCCTTCTCCCCATATCCCTTGATTCCACTAGCCCCTAGAGTTCTCTCTAACTCTCTCTTATATCATCCAGTGACTTGGCCACCACTGCCCTCTGTGGCAGGGAATTCCATAAATTCACAACTCTCTGGGTGAAAAAGTTTTTTCTCACCTCAGTCTTAAATGACCTCCCCTTTATTCTAAGACTGTGGCCCCTGGTTCTGGACTCGCCCCACATTGGGAACATTTTTTCTGCATCTAGTTTGTCCAGTCCTTTTATAGTATTATACTGGACTAAGTGGGACCCGTTGGGTCCCAGCGTCACACGGGAGGGCTGGTAACCAACGCAATATTCCACCTCTCCACCAATTCCAATATTGCTCGCCGGGGGGTGGGGGGCGGTCTGTTGCGCTAGTATGGGTGTTTTACGGGCTGAAGGTACTAGTTTCCAGAGGGCTAGTATAGACATTGTGGGCCGAATGTATTCTTGGGCTGGCATCCAATTGTTGCAACGATTTTAAAAGCCAAGCCAAGGCAAACAATTGGGCTGCAACCACCTGACAACCAAAATTCATTTTGTGAACACAAACTTGTTAAAAAGGCGAGGCAAACAATTGGGCTGCAGCCACTTTAGAGCCGCACCGAGGGGACTCACCGTGGAGCAGACGTGCGTTCAATGTTATTCGCAGCTCAGAGAGCCGTGACCCTCTCGCTTCCTGGGTCTGGCAGAGACTGAGTGAGGCATTACACTTCCGGGTTTTATAGTCCCTCCTCCTGCTGCCAGCGGGGGCAGCAGAGAGAATGGGGAATTTTTTAAAAACATTAATATTTCTCTGATTTTTCATCGATGCGAAAAATCCTCTGGTCCCGGATGGCGGAGGGGGGCTCTGAGCGAGGTGGACAAAAATGACGGCCGTAGGTAGCGGCGTTCTCTTGGAAATCGCAGCACAGTGGGCCAAAAGCGGTCAAGATCAGACTTTTAGTAATATAGATGTTTCTATAAGATACCCCCTCATCCTTCTAAACTCCAGTGAATACAAGCCTAGTCTATTCAATCTTTCCTCATATGACAGTCCCACCATCCCAGGGATGAATCTTGTGAACCTACGCTGCACTGCCTCCATCACAAGGATGTCCTTCCTCAAATTAGGAGACCAAAACTGTACACAATACTCCAGATGTGGTCTCACCAAAGCCCTATACAACTGCAGAAGAACCTCTTTACTCCTATACTGAAATCATATACTAAATGTGAATAAGTATTATTCCCTTATCCTGTATCTGTATGCTGTGAATGGGTTGATAGTGATCATGTACAGTCTTTCCATCGGCTGGTTAGAACGCAATAAATGCTTTTCACTGTACCTCGGTACACGTGACAATAAACTCAACTGAACTCCTGACCAAACTGTGCCTATCCAATGTTTTTAAACGCCACTAACATGTCTGCCTCCATCACCTATCCTGGCAGCATGTTCCAGGCACACACCACCCTCTGCGTGAAAAACCTGCCCCACACATTTTTACGAGGATGTTGCCAGGACTAGAGGGTGTGAGCTATAGGGAGAGGTTGAGTAGGCTGGGTCTCTATTCCTTGGAGCGCAGGAGGATGAGGGGGAATATTATAGAGGTGTATAAAATCATGAGAGGAATAGATTGGGTAGATGCACAGAGATCTCTTGCAAGGACCGGAGGAAATAAGTTCAAGGTGAAGGGGAGAAGATTTAATAGCAATCCGAGGGGTAACGTTTTCACACAAAGGGTGGTGGGTGTATGGAACGAGCTGCCAGAGGAGGTAGTTGAGGCTGGGACTATCCCATCATTTAAGAAACAGTTAGACAGATACATGGATAGGACAGTTTTGGAGGGATATGGACCAAGCGCAGGCAAGTGGGACTAGTGTAGCTGGGACATTGTTGGCCAGTGTGGGCAAGTTGGGCTGAAGGGCCTGTTTCCACACTGTATCATCACTCTATGACTCTATGACACCTCCTTTAAACTTTGTCCCTCTCACTTTAAAGCTCTGCCCTCTAGTACTTGATATTTCCATCCTGGGAAAAAGACTCTAACTGTCTACCCTATCTGTACGTCTGGCATTTTTACATCACTTCTATCAGGCTTCCCCTCAACCTCCAGCGATCGTCTGTCCAAGCCTGCAGCTAATACCCACTGATCCTGGCATCATTCTGGTGTCATCTAGTGTACAGCATGCTAAAGATATACTCCCAAAACCTGGCTGTGGGCCTTACATACCTGCACTGCCTCTGTAGGTGTGACACTATCGTCTGAAGAAGGGTCTCGACCCGAAACGTCACCCGTTCCTTCTCTCCAGAGATGCTGCCTGTCTGTCCCACTGAGCTACTCCAGCATTTTGTGTCTACCTTCGATTTAAACCAGCATCTGCAGTTCTTTCTTACACTATCTCCTGTACTTGGTTTAAGTCTCTTTTTGCACTAGCTGACTCGAAGAGCCGAATGGCCTACTCCTGCACCAATTTTTCTATGTTTCTAAACCAATCCAGGTATGGGTGACTACAGCCAGACTGCGGAGGGACACATCTGGGGCGTCTGATGTCACGGAGAGAAGGCAGGAGAATGGGGTTGAGAGAGAAAGATAGATCAGCCATGATTGGATGGCGGAGTGGACCCGATGGACTGAATGGTCTAATTCTGCTACTAGAAATTGAAGATGAGCCTCTGGTATCAGACGCTGTCAGACGCAGACTCACAAACCAACGAACAAACACCAGGGAAATCGCAAACAGAAGCTGAAATGGCAGGAAATGTCAACTCTTTGAGCTTGGCTGTTGCTCTTCCCACAGCTGCAGCCCGCCCCACTGAGTATTTCCAGCGTTTTCTCCTTTAGTTTCAGAAACAAATTGTACCAGCACAAAAACGACACAAAGTGCGGGAGTAACAATGTGTCAGGGTGAAGGTCGTGGACACGTTTGGTTTTAGTTAGTTTATCATTGTGTACCGAGATCCAGTGAAAAGGTTTTTTTGTTGTGTGCCATCCAGTCAGCAATAGACAATACACAATAGGTGTAGGTGTAGGCCATTCGGCCCTTAGAACCAGCACCGCCATTCAATATGATCTTGGCTGATCATCCCAAATCAGTAAGTAAGTTTTATTTATATAGCACGTTTTAAGTCAACTCGCATTGACACCAAAGTGCTTTACATAAATTAAATAATAAGTTCCATTACAAACCATAGAAAAAAGTTCCCTGTTCCTGCCTTCTCCCCATATCCCCTGACTCCGCTATCTTTAAGACCTCTATCTAACTCTCTCTTGAAAGCATCCAGAGAACATCACCTCTGGATAACAGTGTGAACATCTGTCTCCCTGTGCATACATGTTGGTGGAGTTGCTTCATTCCCATCAGTTGTTGTGTTTAGTGTGTGTCATAAGTGATAGGAGCAGAATTAGGCCATTCGGCCCATCAAGTCTACTCCGCCGTTCAATCGTGGCTGATCTATCTCTCCCTCCTAACCCCATTCTCCTGCCTTCTCCCCATAACCTCTGACACCCTCACTAATCAAGAACGTTTGTCGGCACTGGGCCTGTACTCGCTGGAGTTTAGAAGAATGAGGGAGGAACCTCATTGAAACTTACAGAATAGTGAAAGGCTTGGATAGGGTGGATGTGGAGAGGATGTTTCCACTAGTGGGAGAGTCTAGCGCTAGAGGTCATAGTCACAGAATTAAAGGATGTTCTTTTAGGAAGGAGATGAGGAGGAATTTCTTTGGTCAGAGGGTGGTGAATCTGTGGAATTCTTTGTCACAGACGGCAGTGGAGGCCTAGTCAGTGGATATATTTAAGGCAGAGATAGATAGATTCTTGATTAGTACGGGTGTCAGAGGTTATGGGGAGAAGGCAGGAGAGTGGGGTTAGGAGGGAGAGACAGATCAGACATGATTGAATGGTGGAGTAGCCTTGATGGGCCGAATGGCCTAATTCTGATCCTATCACTTTTGGTCTTAAAAATATAAGGCTATATACCCTTCTGAGTATAGATGTTGGGAGGTCATGTTGCAGTTGTGTAAGACGTTGGTGAGACCACATTCAGAATATTGTGTTCAGTTCTGGGCACCGTGTTACAGGAAAGATATTGTCAAGCTGGAAAGGGTTCAGAAAAGATTAACGAGAATGTTGCCAGGACTAGAGGGGGAGGTTGAGTAGGCTGGGTCTCTATTCCATGGAGCGCAGGAGGATGAGGGGGGATCTTATAGAGGTGTACAAAATCAAGAGAGGAATAGATTGGGTAGATGAACAGAGTCTTTTACCCAGAGTAGGGGAATCGAGGACCAGAGGACATCGGTTCAAGGTGAAGGGGAAAAGATTTAATAGGAATCCGAGGAGTAACTTTTTCCCACAGAGGGTGGTGGGTGTGTGGAACAAGCTGCCAGAGGAGGCTGGGACTATCCCATCATTTAAGAAACAGTTAGACAGGTACATGGATAGAACAGGTTTGGAGGGATATGGACCAAGCGCAGGCAAGTGGGACTAGTGTAGCTGGGGCATGTTGGCCAGTGCGGGCGAGTAGGGCCGAAGGGCCTGTTTCCACACTGTATTGCTCTGTGACTCTGACTAAAGAAATTCCTCCTCATTTCCTTACTAAAGAAACATCCTTTAATTCTGCAGCTATGACCTCTAGTCCTAGACTCTCCCACTAGTGGAAACATCCTCTGTACATCCACTCTATCCAAGCCTTTCACTATTTGATGAGCTTGGATCACAGTGTGGAACCTCAGGGCACTGTGCAGTCATAGAGAACAGTAACAGGCCCCTCCGCCCATCACATGCATGCTAACCATGCCAGCACACTGCTGTAAACAACCATCCCTGTATTGTTCAGTTTCAGCTGTCAGATACAGCATGGAAACAGGCCCTTCGACCCACCGAGTCTACACCACCCAGTCTGAAGAGATCCTTCTCTCCACAGATGCCGCCTGCCCCGCTGAGTTACTCCAGCATTTTGCGTCTGCCTGTTCACATTAGTTCTGTGTTATTCTACATTCACATCCACTCCCTACACACTAGGGGCAATTTACAGGGGGCCTATTATCCCACAATCCTGCACGTCTTTGGGATAGACAATAGACAATAGGTGCAGGAGGAGGCCATTCGGCCCTTCGAGCCAGCACCGCCATTCAATGTGATCATGGCTGATCATCCACAATCAGTACCCCATCCCTGTCTTCTCCCCATATCCCCTGACTCCGCTATTTTTAAGAGCCCTATCTAGCTCTCTCTTAAAAGCATCCAGAGAACCAGCCTCCACCGCCCTCTGAGGCAGAGAATTCCACAGACTCACCTATTGTCTATTGTAGGAAATATTCTCAAGGATGGAGCTGGGGGGTTGTAATTTAAACTGCACTGCCAGAGGAAGTAGTTGAGGCAGGTATTACAATAATATATAAAATACATTCAGTCAGGTACATGAATATGAAAGGTTTACAGGGATATGGGCAGATAGGACCAGCGTAGATAGACAATAGACAATAGGTGCAGGAGAAGGCCATTTGGCCTTTTGAGCCAGAACTGTCATTCAATGTGTTCATGGCTGATCATCCCCAATCAGTACCCCGTTCCTGCTTTCTCCCCATATCCCTTGATTCTTTTAGCCCCAAGAGCTAAATCTGACTCTCTCTTGAAAACATCCAATGAATTGGCCTCCACTGCCTTCTGAGGCAGAGAATTCCACAGACTGACAACTCTCTGGGTGAAAAGGTTTATCGTCATCTCCGTTCTAAATGGCCTGCCCCTTATTCTTAAAATTAAAATTCTTAGGGGAAGAGATGGGATATCTAGGTCAGCATTGATGGGTTGGGCCGAAGGGCCAGATTTTGTCCCGTATGTATACTTGGGTGTTTGGCCACCATGCTGCCCTTTAGGACACGAGGGATAAGTTGCGGTGAAAGTACGGAATGGGCTGCAAGTTGTGATGTTGAGAGGACATTCGGACTGGTGCAAGGATAGACGGGGATGAGCAGATGCGGGTCAAACGCAGGCAAACGGGACTAGTTCAGGACAGCCTCACTGTAGGCATGGACAGAATGGGCCGAATGGCCTCCTTCTGTGCTGTACATCTCTACGAACCTGAACATTGACCATGTTGCAATCTCGCGATACTGCCCTGGGCCGAAGGGCCTGTTTCCGTGCTGTATGTCTCAATGTCTGACCATTACCGTACATACAGTAGTGACTGCCCCAGACTCAGACACTGCCCACAGCGCCGTGTTCTCACCGTTACTGAGTGGAGCTGACCACAGATGCCTACCTGAAGCGGGTTGTTGGCGGGTGGAAGCTGCTCCTGTGATGTGGGTTCCTCTGCCCGTTGTGGGTGAGGAGCTGTCAGCGCCGCTACTGGGCACCGCGGGCTCCAATCCATCCATGCTGCCCACCTGTACCCCTGCCCCAGAGAGATTCACAAGCTGGCAACAGAACAGCAGCAGCAGCGACACCCAGCACACAGGCATGGTGATCCCCAGCCCACACACTCACTCACACACTCACTGGCACATTCCTCACTCTCTCTGCCCCTCTCCCTTCCCTGTCCTTCACACTCTGGCAAGCTGCCCACAGCTGCATCTGCCCCTCTCCACCGCTCATTCATGGAGCAAGTCTCTAGCCTCCTCTCACAGTCAGGAAGTGGGTGGAGGAAGTGAGAGAGGAAAGCTGTGAGTAGGCAGGTTTGGTCAGGACGGCTCGGGCCGGCACGGGGCGGGAATGTAAACACAAAGCAACACTCCCACCTGCCGCTCAACTGGGACGCCCAGAGCCTGAGGCAGAGGCAGAGAGAGAGAGAGCGACAGAGACAGAGAGAGAGGCAGAGACAGAGACAGAGACCGAGGCAGAGACAGAGACAGAGACAGAGACAGAGGCAGAGACAGAGAGAGAGACAGAGACAGAGACAGAGACAGAGAGAGCGACAGAGACAGAGAGAGAGGCAGAGACAGAGACAGAGACCGAGGCAGAGACAGAGACAGAGACAGAGACAGAGGCAGAGACAGAGAGAGCGACAGAGACAGAGAGAGAGGCAGAGACAGAGACAGAGGCCGAGACACAGACAGAGACAGAGACAGAGGAGAGAGACACAGACAGAGGCAGAGACAGAGAGAGAGAGAGCGACAGAGACAGAGAGAGAGACAGAGGCAGAGAGAGAGACAGAGACAGAGGCAGAGACAGAGACAGAGACACAGACAGAGACAGAGACAGAGAGAGAGAGACACAGACAGAGGCAGAGACAGAGGCAGAGAGCGAGAGAGCGACAGAGACAGAGAGAGAGGCAGAGGCAGAGACAGAGACAGAGGCCGAGACACAGACAGAGACAGAGACAGAGACAGAGGCCGAGACACAGACAGAGACAGAGACAGAGAGAGAGACAGAGACAGAGAGAGAGGCAGAGGCAGAGACAGAGGCAGAGACACAGACAGAGACAGAGACAGAGACAGAGACAGAGACAGACACACAGAGAGAGACAGAGACAGAGACAGACATGACAGAGACAGAGACAGAGACAGAGACAGAGACAGAGACAGAGACAGAGACAGAGACAGAGACAGAGACAGAGGCAGACAGAGACAGAGACAGAGACAGAGACAGAGACAGAGACAGAGACAGAGACAGTGACAGTGACAGTGACAGAGACAGAGGCCGAGACACAGACACAGACACAGACAGAGACAGAGACAGAGACAGAGACAGAGACAGTGACAGAGACAGAGGCCGAGACACAGACAGAGACAGAGACAGTGACAGAGACAGAGACAGAGACAGAGACACAGACAGAGACAGAGACAGAGACAGAGACAGAGACAGAGACAGAGACAGAGACAGACAGAGACAGAGACAGAGACAGAGACAGAGACAGAGACAGAGACAGAGACAGAGACAGAGACAGAGACAGAGACAGAGACAGAGACAGAGACAGAGACAGAGACAGAGACACACAGGCAGAGACAGAGACAGAGACAGAGACAGAGACAGAGACACACAGAGACAGAGACAGAGAGAGCGACAGAGACAGAGACAGAGACAGAGAGACACAGACAGAGACAGACACAGAGACAGAGACAGAGACAGAGAGAGACAGAGACACAGACAGAGACAGAGACAGAGACAGAGACACAGACAGAGACAGAGACACAGACAGAGACAGAGACAGAGACACAGACAGAGGCCGAGACACAGACAGAGACAGAGACAGAGACACAGACAGAGACAAAGAGACAGAGACGGAGACAGAGACAGAGACAGAGGCAGAGGCAGAGAGAGAGAGAAAGAGACAGAGACACAGACACAGACAGAGACAGAGACAGAGACAGAGACAGAGACAGATACGGAGACAGATACGGAGACAGAGACAGAGACAGAGGCACAAACAGAGACAGAGCCCAAGACACAGACAGAAAGTGCCCTCACAGTGGCATTTTCCACTGTCAAATGGGACCACCGTAGGGCTGGAGTAGCCATTGTCATAGAAACATAGAAAATAGGTGCATGAGTAGGCCATTCGGCCCTTCGAGCCTGCACCGCCATTCAATATGATCATGGCTGATCATCCAACTCAGTATCCTGTACCTGCTTTCTCTCCATACCCTCTGATCCCTTTAGCCACAAGAGCCACATCTAACTCCTCCTTAAATATAGCCAATGAACTAGCCTCAACTACCTTCTGTGGCAGAGAGTTCCAGAGATTCACCACTCTCTGTGTGAAAAATGTTTTCCTCATCTCGGTCCTAAAAGATTTCCCCCTTATCCTTAAATTGTGACCCCTTGTTCTGAACTTCCCCAACATTGGGAACAATCTTCCTGAATCTAGCCTGTCCAACGCCTTAAGAATTCCCCAACATCGGGAACAATCTTCCTGCATCTAGCCTGTCCAACCCCTATCTGTCCAGTGATAGCCATTGGCTGGCCAGTGGTAGCCACTGTCTGGCCAATGACAGCCATTGTCTGTCCAGCAGGCCTTGGTGGACCGAGTGCAAGTGTTCAGTGAAACAGTCGCTGAGTCTATGCTGGGCAGTGCCAGATTTACGTGAAGCCTAGGGCCTCAAAATCTAGGCGGCCTGTGGCCAAGGTGTATAATATTTTTGACACTGTCATAGGCCTTTCTTACATATGTTGTCACAATGCAATGTAGTCTCTAAACAACACTTCAGTCATTTTCCTCGCCATCCATTTCAGAATAATACTGTTTTAAGCCGATAACTCGACACTAGCTCTGGCAATCAATACAATTTATTAAAGCACAGCTTTCCAGCCCCTTATCTCATTGGCCACGCTCGGCTGCGCATCGGTGTCAAACTGGTGGGACCGGGGTCCGGCAAACTTTCTCACCTGCTCCAGTAAGCAGCGACGGCGGGTGCAGGGAACAACTTTGGATACTAGCAGGCTTCAAAAGTCAAAACTCAGGGGTAAGTAGGAAAGTGCAAAGATATTTGAACTAGGAAGTTGGCAAGGAGCAATGCTAGCGGTAGAGCTGATAATAGTTGCTAGAAACCTACTGTGTAGTGCTGTGGCTGTCATTGTCAGGTTAGTAATAAAGCAGGCGCAAATGTTACCTTCAACGTGGGGTTGGGGCATCACAAATGGATTAGCCTAGGGCCTCTCTTCATTTAAAAAAACCTCAGTATTCAGTATTTACTTTAATGTCATTTTAACTGAGTACTTACATACACAGATGAAACAAAAACATTGTATCTCAATCAGTTCCCATCAGTGTGGTTAATAAAAACAGAATAAATACATATAGCTTTAAAAATTAAAATTACCATATCAAAAATAGGCCTAAAAATTTAAATAAAAACAGACATTCAGACCGAACAGTGGCTTTACTTTGACAGGTGCCGAGCTGTCAAAGTATGGGCGAGGTTAGATGTGTTGGTGTATGATATGTGGGGAGGGGACACAGTTCGTTAACCAGTCTTATTGCCTGTGGGAAGAAGCTGTGTAGCATCCTGCTGATTCTGCAGCTGATGCTCCTGTACCTCTTCCCAGATGGCAGAATGGAGAAGATGTGGTGTGATGGATGATACGGGTCCGGCACTGATGCTGGGTGTCACCGATGTACAGGAGGCCACATGGGGAACAGTGGATGCAGTTGGTGAGGTTGCAGGAGGTTCTGGTGAACCTCTGCCTCACCTGGAAGATCTGCTGAGGTCCCTGGATGGAGGTGAGGGGGGAGGTACAGGGACAGGTGTTGCGTCTTCTGTGCTTGCAGGAGAAAGTACCTGGGGAAGGGGTGGTTTGGGTGGGAAGGGACGAGTTGACCAGGGGGTTGTGGGGGGGGGGGGGGGGGGGGGGGGGGGGGGTCTCTGGGATGGGGGGGGGGGGGGGGGGGGGTGGGGGGGGGGGGGGGGGGGGGGGGGGGGGGGGGGGGGGGGGGGGGGGGGGGGTGGGGGGTGGGGGGGGGGGGGGGGGGGGGGGGGGGGGGGGGGCGGTCTCTGGGATGGTGGAGGGGTGGGGAGGTGTTGCATCTCCCGTTGTTGCACGGATGGTGATTGGGGATATAATATCCTGCTTTGTGTAATGAGAGTCCAAAGCAGCTGGAGCCCAGCCCAGCGTGTGTGAGCCCAGCGTGTGGAGGCTCAGTGTGTGTGAGCCCAGCGTGTGTGACCTAGTGTGTGTAAGCCCAGCCCAGCGTGTGTGAGCCCAGCATGTGTGAGCCCAGCGTGTGGAGGCCCAGCGTGTGTGAGCCCAGCGTGTGTGAGCCCAGCGTGTGTGAGCCCAGCGTGTGTGAGTCCAGCGTGTGGAGGCCCAGCGTGTGGGAGCCCAGCGTGTGTGAGCCCAGCGTGTGTGAGCCCAGCGTGTGTGAGCCCAGCGTGTGTGGGCCCAGCGTGTGTGAGCCCAGCGTGTGTGGGCCCAGCGTGTGTGAGCCCAGCGTGTGTGAGCCCAGCGTGTGTGAGCCCAGCGTGTGTGAGCCCAGCGTGTGGGGGCCCAGCGTGTGTGAGCCCAGCGTGTGTGGGCCCAGCGTGTGGGGGCCCAGCGTGTGGGGGCCCAGCGTGTGGGGGCCCAGCGTGTGTGAGCCCAGCGTGTGGGGGGCCCAGCGTGTGGGGGCCCAGCGTGTGTGAGCCCAGCGTGTGTGGGCCCAGCGTGTGGGGGCCCAGCGCGTGGGGGCACAGCGTGTGTGAGCCCAGCGTGTGGGGGCCCCGCGTGTGGGGCCCAGCGTGTGTGAGCCCAGCGTGTGGGGGGGCCCAGCGTGTGTGAGCCCAGCGTGTGTGAGCCCAGCGTGTGGGGGCCCAGCGTGTGTGAGCCCAGCGTGTGTGGGCCCAGCGTGTGTGAGCCCAGCGTGTGGGGGCCCAGCGTGTGGGGGCCCAGCGTGTGGGGGCCCAGCGTGTGGGGGCCCAGCGTGTGTGGGCCCAGCGTGTGTGAGCCCAGCGTGTGTGGGCCCAGCCCAGCGTGTGTGAGCCCAGCGTGTGGGGGCCCAGCCCAGCGGGTGGGGGCCCAGCGTGTGGGGGCCCAGCGTGTGGGGGCCCAGCGTGTGGGGGCCCAGCGTGTGGGGGCCCAGCGTGTGGGAGCCCAGCGTGTGGGAGCCCAGCGTGTGTGAGCCCAGCGTGTGGAGGCCCAGCGTGTGGAGGCCCAGCGTGTGGGGGTGGGGAGATTGCTCAGTCACATTCACTGTGTCAGGGACAAGGCAGCACATTGTACCCAGAGATAACGTCACCAGAACACGGAGTAACTTCCTCACTGACACCAGCTGTCCCCACACAATGTCCAGCACACACTGCACCTTCCCCAGTGTCTCAGTCAGTAGAGGTCACCGCACGCACCCGGGAGAGGTCAGAGACAGGGGGAGAGGTCAGAGACAGGGGGAGAGGTCAGAGACAGGGGGAGAGGTCAGAGACAGGGGGAGAGGTCAGAGGCAAGGGGTGAGGACAGGCTACAGGGGTGGCACGGTGGCACAGCGGTAGAGTTGCTGCCCTTCACCACGTACAGCACCAGAGACCCGGGTTTGATCCTGCCTACGGCTGCTGTCTGTACGGAGTTTGTAAGTTCTCACTGTGACCGCGTGGGTTTTCTCCGACATCTTTGGTTTCGTCCCACACTCCAGAAGCGCATGTTTGGAGATGAATTAGCTTGGTATAAATGTAAATTGTCCCTAGGGCCTGGTCCTGTTCTCATCTTAAATCTCTGACCTCTGGTTCTTGATTCCCAACCCTATTATAAAAGACTTTGTGTATTCACACTATCTATTCCCCTGATGACATTAGACACTACACTATAAGATCAAATGTCATTAGAAATGGGAATAGTCCCCGAGGATTGGCGTACTGCGCATGTTGTTCCATTGTTTAAAAAGGGTTCTAAGAGTAAACCTAGCAATTATAGACCTGTTAGTTTGACTTCAGTGGTGGGCAAATTAATGGAAAAGATACATATATAAGTATAAGAGATAATATATATAAGCATCTAGATAAACAGGGTCTGATTAGGAACAGTCAACATGGATTTGTGCCTGGAAGGTCATGTTTGACTAATCTTCTTGAATTTTTTGAAGAGGTTACTAGGGAAATTGACGAGGGTAAAGCAGTGGATGTTGTCTATATGGACTTTAGTAAGGCCTTTGACAAGGTTCCTCATGGAAGGTTGGTTAAGAAGGTTCAACTTTTGGGTATAAATGCAGGAATAGCAAGATGGATTCAACAGTGGCTGAATGGGAGAAGCCAGAGGGTAATGGTGGATGGCTGTTTATCGGGTTGGAGGCAGGTGACTAATGGGGTGCCTCAGGGATCTGTGTTGGGTCCTTTGTTGTTTGTCATGTACATCAATGATCTGGATGAAGGTGTGGTAAATTGGATTAGTAAGTATGCAGATGATACCAAGATAGGGGGTGTTGTGGATAATGAAGAGGATTTCCAAAGTCTACAGAGTGATTTAGGCCATTTGGAAAAATGGGCTGAAAGATGGCAGATGGAGTTTAATGCTGATAAATGTGAGGTGCTACACCTTGGCAGGACAAATCAAAATAGGACGTACATGGTAAATGGTAGGGAATTGAAGAATACAGTTGAACAGAGGGATCTGGGTATAACCGTGCATAGTTCCTTGAAGGTGGAATCTCATATAGATAGGGTGGTAAAGAAAGCTTTTGGTATGCTAGCCTTTATAAATCAGAGCATTGAGTATAGAAGCTGGGATGTAATGTAAAAATTGTACAAGGCATTGGTGAGACCAAATTTGGAGTATGGTGTACAATTTTGGTCGCCCAATTATAGGAAGGATGTCAACAAAATAGAGAGAGTACAGAGGAGATTTACTAGAATGTTGCCTGGGTTTCAACAACTAAGTTACAGAGATAGGTTGAATAAGTTAGGTCTTTATTCTCTGGAGCGCAGAAGGTTAAGGGGGGACCTGATAGAGGTCTTTAAAATGATGAGAGGGATAGACAGAGTTGATGTGGACAAGCTTTTCCCTTTGAGAATAGGGAAGATTCAAACAAGAGGACATGACTTCAGAATTAAGGGGCAGAAGTTTAGGGGTAATATGAGGGGGAACTTCTTTACGCAGAGAGTGGTGGCGGTGTGGAATGAGCTCCCAGTGGAAGTGGTGGAGGCAGGTTCATTGGTATCATTTAAAAATAAATTGGATAGGCATATGGATGAGAAGGGAATGGAGGGTTATGGTACGAGTGCAGGCAGGTGGGACTAAGGGGAAAAAAATTTGTTCGGCATGGACCTGTAGGGCCGAGATGGCCTGTTTCCGTGCTGTAATTGTTATATGGTTATATGGTTATATGGTTATCAGGCCTCAAGCTCCTGTCCTCCAGAAATGTCTGAGTGCACCGGAGATAGACACAAAATGCTGGAGTAACTCAGCGGGACAGGCAGCATCTGTGGAGAGAAGGAATGGGTGACAATTGGGACAAGACCCTTCTTCAGACTTAGAGGGGAGAGGGAGACATAGAGATAAGGAAGTGTAAGGTGTGAAAACGAGACATCAAAGGGGATGGGGCTCGGAGAAGGAGACAACGAAGCATACAGAGGGACTCGTTCAGTGTGAGTGCAGTCAGCTTCTGCAATCTGTCCATTACCAGCGGACACTTGCTGTGCCACATATAGGGCGGTAGCTGGCCACTGCTTCCAAGCCTCCTTCATAGTCACACAGCACAGAAACTGGCCCTTCCGCCCAACTCTTCCATGCCCAGCCAGTCCCATTGCCTGTGTTTGCCACACATCCCTTTATGCCTTTGAAGTATTTAATAAAGTTCCTGTTGCATTTGCTCTCCCACAAGTGACGAGTTACATTTTGGGAACATTTGAGCCCTGGACAATGTATTAACAGTCATCACCTCCGGCACTTTGTGTCTCATGCCAAGGTTACAAATACTGATAGGAAAGCTTGTGAGGCTACAGGCTTGCTCCATGAATGAGCGGTGGAGAGGGGCAGATGCAGCTGTGGGCAGCTTGCCAGAGTGTGAAGGACAGGGAAGGGAGAGGGGCAGAGAGAGTGAGGAATGTGCCAGTGAGTGTGTGAGTGAGTGTGTGAGCTGGTGATCACCATGCCTGTGTGCTGGGTGTCGCTGCTGCTGCTGTTCTGTTGCCAGCTTGTGAATCTCTCTGGGGCAGGGGTACAGGTGGGCAGCGTGGATGGATTGGAGCCCGCGGTGCCCAGTAGCGGCGCTGACAGCTCCTCACCCACAACGGGCAGAGGAACCCACATCACAGGAGCAGCTTCCACCCGCCAACAACCCGCTTCAGGTAGGCATCTGTGGTCAGCTCCACTCAGTAACGGTGAGAACACAGCGCTGTGGGCAGTGTCTGAGTCTGGGGCAGTCACTACTGTACGGTAATGGTCAGATGCTCATTCCCTCAATGTCCCTCCCCGATTATTCCTTCTTCTCCCCGCTCCCGTCCGGCAGAAGGTACAGGGGCTTGAAAGTGCGCACCACCAGACTCAGGGACAGCTTCTTCCCCAGTGTTATCAGGCTTCTGAACGGTCCTCCCAGAAGCTAGGGTAATGTCCGATTCACCTCTACCCCATTGCGGACATTGGACTTTGTCTGTGGAACTGATGCGCTACAATGCTGACAACTATATTCTGCACTCTGTATCTTCCCCTTTGCTCTACCTATTGTACTGGAGTTTGACCTGATTGTATTTATATATAGTATTATTTGATCTGTTTGGCTAGTATGTAAAACAAAGCTTTTCACTGTCCCTCGGTACACGTGACAATAATAGACCCGAACACAAGCAACCCGACTAAAACTCAGCAATCAGGACATGAGGAATTTGTAGATTACATGTATGTTCAGATATTTACAGCGCGGAGACTGAATCAGCCTTCAATTGAACAATTGTCAACTGATTTAGAAAGATCCAGCTTGGATCTATTGAAGGCAAATCATTTCTATCAGAGAAATGAATATTTTGAGGGGCAAAGTTTAAAGGAGATGTATATTGCAAATGGCGGCGGCGGGAATTTCAAATTAACAACGGTCCCTTACCGCGAATCGGCTTCATCTCCTTCAATTGCCGACTGCGGTTTATTTTCATCCCAGACGAGGTCTTGATCTACCACCTGTCGTGGGACCACTGGAGGGTCGCTCCAGTTGAGGTGGTCTGTGGTGTTTTTTGGCCGTTTTCAGCCGTTGAACGATCGTCCCCCTGCGGCCTATACAGCTAGCCGCCAGAACCGCTAGAATCCCTGCACGCTGCCCGGAGAGGACGCTGGCGTTGACTGTTCGCCGCTTCTCCGCCCGCTGTCCCCCCCCCCCCCGTCTGTTACCTACCTGTTACCTGTTACCTGCCTGCCTGTCTGTTCCCTGCCTGTGCACCATCAATGCTGGACACATCCCTGCACCGCTGGATACTCTCTGCACCCTCATCACTGGACTACCTCTACACCTGCTCTGCTAGACACCTCGCTGCATCTGCACTGCTGGTCAACCTCTTTGCTCCCTCACTGCTCGACACCTCGCTACACCCGCTCTGCTGGACAACCTCTCTGCTCCCTCACCGCTGGATACTCTCTCCACCTGCACCTGCACTGCTGGACACCTCTCTGCACCCTCACCATCATGCTCAAATACTCAACTCTGCAGATGACTGGTTTCTGCAACAACCACATCCCATCCTGCACCCAGGTCATTAAACAGCTTGGATTTTTGCGTCGACCCCGTTTCATCCACAGAGGCTCTCGGCTTGTTTGCTTCAACCACGGACATTCCATTCCATCCATCTGCTCACTACCACACTCTGCCCCCCCTCACCCGCGTCACCCCCCATCCCAGCTGACCGCACGCACTGTCAACCGGGAGTAAAATAAATAATAAGGACATCACCAATACACAAATTAAAGACAGAATTCGCTCCAAAGACAAAAAATCAAAAACACAATGTGAAGAGAGAGTAGCGGCAGCTAAACCGCGCCAGCGTCCACTCTCCCTTCCGACAGTCATCTTGGACACAGACTAACGTATTAACTTACACACAAAATAAAATCATCTCCCCACAATGGTTACCACTGTGGGGGAAGGCACAAAGTCCAGTCCCCATCCCCAGTTCACCCAAAGTCAGGCCTATTGAGGCCACCGCTATTGCCTCTGCGGAGGCCCGATGTTCCTGGCCGTTCTGGCCGGGTGCTGTTGCCCCGGCGTCGGGAGAGTCCTTTCAGCAGCTGGGCCACCTGGAACGGCCGCTTCCTAACTGGGGACCGCGGCTTCCGAAGCCGACAAGGCCGACTTATTATTTTAAGTATGTCTTGAATATTTGTTTTAATGTTTCTTGGTATGTTTTATATGGGTGGCATCGGGGGAAACTTTTTCCAGTCACTTACCTCGACGGAGATGCGATGTTTCTCCGTGTCGTATGTCCGTCCCCTCCTGCGGCCTACAAGAGTCAAGAGTCAAGAGTCAATTTAATTGTCATTTGGACCCCTAGAGGTCCAAACGAAATGCCGTTTCTGCAGCCATACATTACACACAAATAGACCCAGACACAACATAATTACAATTTTACATAAACATCCATCACATAGCTGTGATGGAAGGCCAAAAAAAAAACTTATCTCTCCACTGCACTCTCCCCCCCCCCCCCCCGATGTCAGAGTCAAAGTCAAAGCCCCCGGCTGGCGATGGTGATTGTCCCGCGGCCATTGAAGCCACGCCGGGTGGTGCGAGGTCGCACACCGGGTCTTGGTGTTGGAGCCCCCGGTGTGCGCTCGTAAAGTCCCGCAGCCGTTCCAGCCGCGCGGGGCAATGGTGTTAGGCCCCGCTCCAGGAGCTCTTCGACCCTGCAACACGGGCGGGAGAATTCGCCGTTGCAGGAGCCCCGAAAAGCGGTCTCTCTCCAGGGAGCCGCGGGCTCCCGGCGCCGCTGTCCGCAGACCCGCAGCAGCAGCCTCCGACTCAGCAGCAGCCTCCGACTCAGCAGCAGCAGCAACCGCTCCGGACTCGGCCAGCCCCACGACGGCGACGGTGAGTAGCACCTGAGTCCCCGGCTTCCTCCTGTTGGAGGCCGCTCCTCGTTGCGGCCTCAACGACAACGGAAACCCGACGAGAAAAAGGTCGGGTCTCCAGTGCAGGGAGAGATTTAAAAAGTTTCCCCCCCCCCCCCCACCCCCCCACCCCCCCCCCCCCACACACACCCCAACAAAAAATAACAAAAACTACATTAAAACACAGACAGAAAATAATAAAAACGCGGACAGACTGCAGAGGCCGCTGCTGGCCAGAGCCACGCCGCCTACCGGGGAGTGGTGCGGCCTTTCCTGGAGACCGGCCCGGAGCTTACCATCGTGCAGCAAGGATCACCAGTGTTGGAGCTCCAACCGCGGGGCCTGTGGACTTTAACACCGTGAAGCCGCTGCGGTCTCCAGTAAGAAGCGGCCGACTCGGGAGCTCCATGCCGCGGAGTGTTCAGATCCATCACGACGCCGGGGTTTAGATCATCCCGACACGAGGGCTTAAACAGCGGACCGAAGGCAACGGCCCTGTTCAAAGGCCCCAAAACCACGGGTGAACAAAGGAGGAAGATAAATGAACTTTATTGCCTTCCATCACAGTGAGGAATGTTGATTACACTGTGGTGGATGTTTATGTTCAGTTTATGTGCTGGGTGTATTTTTGCTGTTTACTTAGTGTGGCTGTAATTGTGAAACTCAAATTTCACTGTACCTGAATTGGCAATTAAATTGAGTCTTGAATCTTGAACCTCATCGATCATCTTTGTCACCCCGTCAAAACACTTGATCAAGTTAATAAGGCACGACCATGTGTTCGAATCCATGCTGACTGTCCCTACTTAACCCAGTCTCCCCCAAATGGGAGTAATTGCTACATTGAAGAATCCCCACCAGTAGTTTCCGTAAGCAGGAAACATGTTCCCGATGTTGGGGGAGTCCAGAACCAGGGGCCACAGTTTAAGAATAAGGAGTGAGCCATTTAGAACGGAGATGAGGAAACACCTTTTCCTCACAGACAGTTGTGAGTCTGTGGAATACTCTGCCTCAGAGGGCAGTGGAGGCCGGTTCTCTGGATACTTTCAAGAGAGAGCTAGATAGGGCTCTTAAAGATAGCGGAGTCAGGGGATATGGGGAGAAGGCAGGAACGTGGTACTGATTGGGGATGGCATTGAATGGCAGTGCTGGCTCGAAGGGCCGAATAGCCTACTCCTGCACCTATTGTCTATTGTTTATTGTGCTACTGACGTGAGGCTCACTGGCCTCTGTTCTCTTTGTATCCCAAGCTGCAGACGGACTCCACAGGAAGAGCCTTCTGGATGAGCTGACGGATTACAGATTTGTGTTCCCGTACGTGGTCTCTGGGAAGAGGAAGCGGAGTCTAGCGACTGTTCCCCAGGTAATTCCTCCGTCAGCTTCCACAGTCAGAGGGCACGGGCAAGACAGGCTTGACCCACCTGCCCCTGTCCCCAACACAGTCACGGTAGGCCCACTGGCACAGAGACAGTGGTGGGTTTAACACACATCATTGGTGAGACCACACTTGGAATACTGTGTGTAGTTCTGGGCGCCCAGACACAGGGAGCACGTCATGGGATTGGTTTAGGTTTATTATTGGCTTGTGTACTGAGGTACAGTGAAAAGCATGTGTAAAGCTGCAGGAAAAATTCACAAATCTTGACATGTGGACCCAAGGGGTTGAGTTCTAAAGAGAGGCTGGATAGGCTGAGATTGTGTTCCTTGGAACGCAGGAGGCAGAAGGGCAACCTTATAGAGGTGTATAAAGTCATACAGTGACCATATAGAGGTGTATAATGTCATACAGTGACCATATAGAGGTGTATAATGTCATGTAGTGACCATATAGAGGTGTATAATGTTATACAGTGACCATATAGAGGTGTATAATGTCATACAGTGACCATATAGAGGTGTATAATGTCATACAGTGACCATATAGAGGTGTATAATGTCATGTAGTGACATTTAGAGGTGTATAATGCCACACAGTGACCATATAGAGGTGTATAATGTCACACAGTGACCATATAGAGGTGTATAATGTCATACAGTGACCTTATAGCGGTGTATAAAGCCATGAGGGGCATAGTTAGCCAGACTTCTCACGAGAGCATGTCTGTCTAAAACTAGAGGACACAGGTTGAGGTGAGAGGAGAGAGATTGTAAAGGACCTGTTGACTACATTTTCACAGCGAGGTTGGTCAATATAACTCTAGATGCCGAACCAAGCAAGTCCCATTTGTCTGTGTTTGGCCCATATCCCACATCCACATACCTGCCCAAATGTCTTTTGAATATTAGTATCATACCTGGCTCAACAAGCTCTTCTAGCAGCTCATTCCATACACCCATCACCCTGAAAAAGTTGTCCGTCAGCTTCCTATTAAATCTTTCCACTCTCACCTTAAAGCCGTGCCCTCTGCTATTAGAACCACCAACCGGGGTGAAAGATTGTGAATGGTCCCTTGTGACTTTGTAAACCTCTATAAGGTCACCCCTCAATCTTCTATGGTGCGGGGAGAAACATCGCAGCGTGCCCCACTCAACCCTCCAAATCCAGTAACATCTTCATCATCTGTTCTGAACCATT
The DNA here is from genome assembly GCF_028641065.1 of Leucoraja erinaceus. Taxonomy (NCBI): domain Eukaryota; kingdom Metazoa; phylum Chordata; class Chondrichthyes; order Rajiformes; family Rajidae; genus Leucoraja; species Leucoraja erinaceus. Next base: position 461,828 of record NW_026576729.1, on the reverse strand, counting down.
TGCAGTTTAATGACATCCTTTCTGTTTAACAGAGTGACCAGAACTGGGCACAAAGGTCCAAATGTGACCTGACCAATGTATTTTACAATTGTGACATGAAGTCCCTGCTCCTGTGCTCAATACCCTGACCTGACAGCTAGGCTGAACCCATTCACAACCCAGAACCAGGGGCCACAGTTTGAGAATAAGGGGTAAAACATTTAGAACGGACACGACAAAACACTTTTTCTCACAGAGAGTTGTGAGTCTGTGGAATTCTCTGCCTCAGAGGGCGGTGGAGGCAGGTTCTCTGGATGCCTTCTAGAGAGAGCTAGATAGGGCTCTTAAAGATAGTGGAGTCAGGGGATATGGGCAGAAGGCAGGAATGGGGTAGAGTTGGGATGATCATCCATGATCACATTGAATGGCGGTGCTGGCTCGAAGGGCAGAATGGGCAGAATGGCCTACTCCTACACCTATTGTCTATTGTCCATTCCTTACCACCCTGTCCACCATCAGGGAATGATGTACCTGTACTCCCAGATCCCTCTGCTCTACAACACACCTCATGGCCCTACCATTTACTACGTAAGTCTTGCCCTAGATTGTCTTACCGAAATGCATGGGCTTGCATTTATCTAAATTAAAATTAATTCATTGTTTAATTCATTGGGCATCACAGTGGCGCACTGGTGGAGTTGTTGTCTCAAGCGCTTCAGACACAGGTTCGATCCTGACAACGGGAGCTGCCTGTACGGAGTTTGCACGTTTTCCCTGCGACTTTGTGGGTTTCCTCCGGGTGCTCTGGTTTCTTCCCATATTCCCAAAACGTGCAGGTTTGTAGGTTAATTGGCTTCTGTTTATTGCCTCTAGTGTGTGGGAGTGTGTGAGGAAATGGGATAACATGGAACTAGTGTACCGTTGACCATTGGTCGGTGTGGACATGGTGGGCTGAAGGGCCTGTTTACAGGCCTGTATCTCTAAAACTAACACTGACGAATAACTAAACTCTACCTGCCATTCCTTAGCCCACTTGCCCGCTTGATGGAGATCCCGTTGCAATCATAGATAACGTTCTCCTGTGCCCACACTGACAGCTCTCCCACCACAACGTGGCCACTGGCCATGTGCTTGGCCCTTGCACACGGCGTGTAGCTGCTTGACCCATTGCCCAGTGGGGGTGACAGGGGAGAGGGCAGCCACTGACCATGTGCTTTATTACAGGGCACGTACCCAGAGCACGTCAGCATCATGGTGGAGGTCCAGGGGGAGCGGCTGATCCTGGACCTTCGTCGCAACACGTGAGTGAACACGGCTGTGGAGGCGGGGAACATGTGTAAACACGACTTGATGGGGCGGGGAACATGTGTAAACACGACTTGATGGGGCGGGTGGGGAACACGTGTAAACACGGCTGTTCAGAGGGTGGGTGACATGTGTGTAAACACAGCTGTTTAGGGGGCGGGCACGTGTGTGTAAACACAGCTGTTCAGGGGGCGGGCACATGCGTGTAAACACGGCTGTTCAGAGGGTGGGTGATACGCGTGTAAACACAGCTATTCAGGGGGTGGGCACATGTGTGTAAACACGACTTGATGGGGCGGGTGACACACATGTAAACACGGCTGTTCAGTGGGCGGGCACATGTGTGTAAACACGGTTGTTCAGGGGGCGGGCACGTGTGTGTAAACACGGCTGTTCAGTGGGCGGGCACATGTGTGTAAACACGGCTCTTCAGGGGGCGGGTGACACGCGTGTAAACACGGCTGTTCAGTGGGCGGGCACATGTGTGTAAACACGGTTGTTCAGTGGGCGGGCACATGTGTGTAAACACGGCTGTTCAGGGGGCAGATGACACGCGTGTAAACACTCCTCCAGCTGTCAGACGCTCCTCAGGAAAATGTGACGGGCTGGAGAGGCCACACTGTCTGCCCGGCACAACCGCTGTAGGCACTGAGCGAGGGAACGCTTGCCACCCCTTGTGACTGTGGTTGTGTGCCAGGACACACTGGCCGTGCTCGTACACGTGACAATAAACTAAACTCAAATCAAAAGCTCAGTGCAGTTATATGTGGACTACTCTAGTCACCACGGTTGGTGCAGACCTGAGTCTTGGCTGTGAACTGCACCAGGATAAATCAAGGGATGGGCCAACTGTCTCCATCCGGTACATATTGGTTTAATACTGTCACCTGCACCAAGATACAGTGAACAGCATGAGTCTGCGGGCTACCCAGTCAAACCATGCAGACGTGACTACAGTCTAGACACACGGAGCTACAGATGCTGGTCAACACACAAGAACACAAGATGTTGCAGTAACTCAGGCAGAATCTGTGGAGAACATGGATAGGTGACGTTTCACAGAGTGCTGGAGTAACTCAGCGGGTCAGGCAGCATCTGTGGAGAACTTGGATAGGTGATGTTTTGTGTCAGGACCCTTCTTCAGACTGATTGTCGGTGGGGGGGGGGGGGAGGGAGAATAAAACTGGAAGAAAGGGGGAGCAGGATAAAGCCTGGCAGGTGATAGGTGGACACAGGTGAGGGGTAGTCTGATAGGTGGGCAGTTGGACAAAGGCCAGATGAAAAGACAAACCGCACACAAGTTTAATATGTAGTGCAAAGCGAAAAATCCCAGAGTGCAGAATATAGTGTCACAGTAACAGTGAAACTGCAGATTAAAAAGTGTGAGGTCTATAATCAGGTAGGTTGGAAGATCGGCTCAAGCTACAGTGTGGTTGGACCAGGACAAATTGTTGGTGATGTTTACACTTAGGAGCTTGAAGCTCTCGACGATCTCCACTTTGGCACCATTGAAGCCGACTGTGGTGTGTGTGCTTTCCTGAAGTGGGAAGAACAGCTCCTGTGTCTTGCTGAGATGAACAAAGAGATTGCAATCTTACTACACGTCTCCTTCCTGTCCGCCATCTTGTCATTGTTTGAGAACCGGCCCACCACAGCAGCGTCATCTGCAAACGTGTAGATGGGTTAGAGCAGTGTTTGGCCACACAGTCGTGAGTCCAAGGGGCATGAGGGCATCCTTGTGGGGCAGCAGTGGTGACAGTCTGGAGACCACTGTCTTTCCACAGTTCACAGTGTGGTCAAACCTAGCCCTCCTCTCTCTGTGTTTGTGCCGCAGGTTCCTGGTGCCAAAGGGGTTCCAGCTGTCTCACTACGACCCGAACGGGACCCTGGTGACGGAGAAGGGCTTGCAGTCGGTGAGGATTATCGGCAAACTTTGGCACTCACACCCGCCTTCCTTCCACATAACACTCCGCCCTCTCCTCTCTTCAGTTATTTCCACCCAGCCACAAGGATGTTGCCATCCAGGGCCGCACAAGAAACGTTTGGACAGAGACATGGATAGAGTTTACAGGGCAATGGGCCCAAAGCAGACAACTGGAACTAGTCCAGTATGCCAACCTGGTGAGCATGGACACAGTGGGCTGAAGGGCCTCTTTCTGTGCTGTACCAAGTCACATTCATTTGACAATGAATGACAATGTCTTCAGGTTAATCTTCAACAATAAGTGATGCAGGTCGGCCCAGCAAACACCATCATTGTTTATCTGCTTGCTTCATGCAGGGATAGAAGATGCAGCTCTGCATTTGTTTTAGCACCTGGACGTTTAGTCAAAGTGAGAACAGCTGGGAACAGGCAGGGTCATTCAGCCCCTCGAGTCCAACCTGTCATTCAGTGTAGGTTCACAAGGTTAATTCCCGGGATGGAGGGACGTTAGGAGGAGAACACCCTGTCCCCTGTCTCCATCAATGGTGTGGATGTGCAGTTTACCAGGGAGTACAAATAACTTGGAGTGTACCTGGACAGTAAACTAGACTGGTCCAGGAATGCTGAGGCCCTGTACAATAAGGGACAGAGCCGACTGTACATTTTGAGAAGGCTCCACTCCTTCAACATCTGCAGTGAGATGCTGCAGACCTTCTACCAATCGGTTGTATCTGATTAGGGACAGTCAACATGGTTTTGTACGCGGGAGGTCGTGTCTCACAAATCTGATTGAGTTTTTTGAAGACGTGACCATAAGATTGATGAGGGCAGAGCTGTAGATGTTGTGTACATGGACTTCAGTAAGGCGTTCGACAAGGTGCCACATGGTAGACTGCTCTAGAAGATTAGATCTCATGGGATCCAAGGAGAGATATCTGAATGGATAGCAAATTGGCTCCATGGAAGGAAGCAGAAGGTGATGGTGGAAGGTTGCTTCTCAGACTGGAGGCCTGTGACTAGTGGTGGGCCTCAAGGTTCGGTGCTGGGCTGTTTGTCATCTACATCAATGATTTGTATAAGAAAATGTGCATTGCAAGGTTAGCAAGTTAACTGATGACATAAAAGTGGGTGGTATTGCAGATAGTGAAGATGGTTATCTAAAATTGCAGCAGGATCTGGATCGATTGGCCAGGTGGGTGGGGGAATGATTCATGGAATTTAATACAGAGAAGTGTGAGGTGTTGCATTTTGGGACGTCAAACATGGGCAGGACCTGCAGAGTGAATGGTAGGCCTCAGGGGAGTGTTGTGGAGCAGAGGGATCTAGGAGTACAGGTGCATGGTTCACTGAAGGTCGAGTCGCAGGTAGATAAGGTGGTCAAAAAGGCTTTTGGCACTTTGGGCTTCATCAGTCAGAGTATCGAGTGCAGACGTTGGGAGGTCATGTTGCAGTTGTATAATATGTCGGTGAGACCGCATTTAGAGTATTGTGTTCAGTTCTGGGCACCATGTCATAGGAAAGATATTGTCAAGCTGGAAAGGGTTCAGAGAAGACTTGCGAGAAGTTGCTAGGTCTCAAGGGAACAATATCAGGCCACATATCTAAGGAACAATGTGTTGGCGTGGGAGTGGGTCTAGTGGAGGTTTAAGAGAATGATTCTGTAGATGATAGGGCGGTCACGGTGGTGCAGCGGTAGAGTTGCTGCCTTACTGCGAATGCAGTGGCAGAGACCCGGGTTCGGTCCCGACTACGGGTGCTGTCTGTACGGAGTTTGTACGTTCTCCCCGTGTCCGGCGTGGGTTTCCTCCGAGATCTTCACTTTCCTCCCACACTCCAAAGACATACAGGTTTGTAAGTTAATTGTCTCGGTAAATGTAAAAATTGTCCCTGGTGGGTGTAGGATAGGGTTAATGTGCGGGGATCACTGGTCAGCGTGGACCCAGTGGGCCAAAGGGCCTGTTTCCGTGCTGTATCTCTAAACTACAAATGATTGGGGTAACGTATGATGAGCGTTTGACAGCTCTGGGCTGAAGTTTAGAAGGATGAGTGGGGTTCTCATTGAAACTTACCACATAACGAAAGACCTGGATGGAGTGGATGTGGAGAGGATGTTTCCACTAGTGGGAGAGTCAAGGACCAGAGGTTACAGCCTCAGAATAAAAGGACATACCTTTAGAAAGGAGATGTGGGGGAATTTCCTTAGCCAGAGGGTGGTGAGTCTGTGGAATTCATTGCCACAGACGGCTGTGGAGGTAAAAATATTTGGTACTTATATAACAAAACTTTCTAGGTTCTTGATTAGAAAGGGAGTCAAAAGTGATGAGGAGTGAATTGGAGGGCAGCAAGTGTGAGCTGACTGGATTGGAAGGAGGGACAGAGGTAACAAGGGACTCTGCATTGTCGGATGTCAGTGGTAGGGATTATACTGGGGTCAACAGTGATAGATGCAATAACAAATCACCTTGACATGAATGGCTGGGTTGGGCAGAGATCGCATGGATTTATGAAAGGTATACTACATGTGTCTAATCTACCAGAGTTCCCTGGGGATGAGAGCTGATGAGGCCAATTGTGGTAGTGTAGACTTACCCAGGGGTAAGGTACCCACACAGGCTGAGAGTTGGTCAACATACGGAAGGCAAAGGTGGGCAGGTTGTGGCTGAATTTTAGTCTGATCTGTAAACTTACTAATCAGCCTGCCTATATTTACAACCAAGTCACTTATATATTTCACAAAATGGGAAAAGGAGAGGGAGGAGATGAGGAGGGAGAGGTGGGGAGGAGGGGGAATAGAGGGAATAGAGGAATAAACATCCATCGTCCTACACTCGTCACCTCCTCTAACATGGAGGGTTGTGTTGATGTTGATGTTGGAAGAGAGCTGGCTGTTGGGGACGTGTACTGGTCACACTCTCTGGGCCGCTGTGAGAGGTGAAGGTAATGCTGATGCTGATGTTGATGCTGATGTTGATGCTGATGTTGATGTTGATGCTGATGTTGATGATGCTGATGCTGATGTTGATGCTGATGTTGATGCTGATGTTGATGTTGATGATGCTGATGCTGATGTTGATGCTGAAGTTGTTGATGCTGATGCTGATGTTAATGCTGATGTTGATGTTGATGATGATGTTGATGATGATGATGATGTTGATGCTGATGTTGATGATGCTGATGCTGATGCTGATGCTGATGTTGATGCTGATGTTGATGCTGATGTTGATGCTGATGATGATGTTGATGTTGATGCTGATGATGATGTTGATGCTGATGTTGATGCTGATGTTGATGATGATGTTGATGCTGATGTTGCTGATGCTGATGTTGCTGATGCTGATGCTGATGTTGATGCTGATGATGTTGATGCTGATGTTGATGTTGATGATGATGATGTTGATGCTGATGCTGATGTTGATGCTGATGTTGCTGATGCTGATGATGTTGATGTTGATGTTGATGTTGATGCTGATGTTGATGCTGATGCTGATGTTGATGATGATGATGTTGATGCTGATGTTGATGCTGATGTTGCTGATGCTGATGATGTTGATGCTGATGTTGATGCTGATGTTGATGCTGATGTTGATGTTGATGCTGATGATGTTGATGTTGATGTTGATGTTGATGTTGATGATGTTGATGTTGATGTTGATGTTGATGCTGATGTTGATGTTGATGTTGATGCTGATGTTGATGCTGATGTTGATGCTGATGTTGATGCTGATGTTGATGTTGATGATGATGATGTTGATGCTGATGCTGATGCTGATGTTGATGTTGATGATGATGATGTTGATGCTGATGTTGATGCTGATGTTGATGATGATGTTGATGTTGATGTTGATGTTGATGCTGATGTTAGGAGAGAGCTGGCAGTGGGGGACGTGTAATGGCCGCACTCTCTGGGCCGCTGTGAGTGGTGAAGGTAACGCTGACACTGAACTCTCTCCTCACAGGCTTTGTGTTACTACGAGGGGTCGGTCAGAAGCCTGCGGGGCTCTGCGGTGTCAGCCAGCACCTGCTCAGGACTCAGGTACACGTGGCCGGCGGGTGGTGCGGGGGTGCGGAGAGGGGGTGACTCGCTGGGTAACGTACTGGGCTGTGAGCGCGGAGCCATGGATGCTCACTGTCCAACTGCTGGGCGTAACATTTATCAGAGTTTGGGTCAACAATGAGCATCTTCTCTCCCTCTCCCAGCGCCCTGATTGTCCTCAGTAACCGGACCTACGTCATCGAGCATCTGAGGGGACCTGTGAGCGGGCAACATTTGATGTACAGGCCTGAAGATGTGAAGTGGGTACCGGGCCAGTGTGGAGTGAAAAACACATCCCCTGCATCCAACCTGGACAAGCAACTGCAGCAACTGCACCGGGTGAGTGGACCCCTTCACCCAGCCGTGGGTGGGCATTCACAAACGGGGGCAGAGGCTTTGGAGAGGGTGCACAGGAGGTTTGCCTGAATGATGCCTGCATTGGAGAGTTTGGATAGACTTGGGTTATTTTCTCTGGAATGTCAGAGGCTGCAGGGAGCTCCGTTAGTATATAAAACAGTCAGAACCTCTTTCCTTCGATTGAGAAACCAAATAGGTGAGGGGCAATGTGAAAGGAGATGTGCGGGGCAAGGTGTCTCTACACAGAGGTTGGTGAGTGCCTGGAACGTGCTGAAGTGGATATGTTAGTGGCTTTTAAATGTCTTTTGGATCGGCACATGGATATGCAGGGTGTTAAGGGACATGGATTATGTGCTGGACTTGATATTCTCGGCATTGTTCCTGTACGTACGGTATCGTTCTATTGTTGGGTACACAATGTGACTGGACAGCACACAAAGTTTTACACTGTATTTCAGTACGTGTGTCAATATTAAAGCAACATCAAGGTGCTGATATGATGCAAGAAGTGACGGCCAAACATGGTCCAGTCTGAAGAAGGGTTTTGGCGCGAAACGTCGCCTATTTTCTTCGCTCCATAGATACTGCTGCGCCCGCTGAGTTTCTCCAGCAATTTTGTGTACCTATGGTCCAGCCTTCATTTGTCCTGTGCACCAGACATGAAAGAGAACAATGAATTCTTGCTTGTTGCAGCTTCACAGGTCTACACCACTAGGTCACCACGTAGACAACATCCACCGCCCTTCCCCATCCATCACCTTCGTCGCCGCATCAAAAAAAATCAATAAGACACGAGCTGCCGTGTACAAAGCCACGCTGATTGTCCTTATTTAACCCATTCTCTTCCAAATGCTATCTCAAAGTCTCCTCCCCAATAGCACCCCTGCCACTGACATGAGGCTCATCAGCCTATCAATGCTTGAATGATCTCAACAACTTCTTCAACAAAGGGACAATATTGGCTACAGCCTCGCCCTTCAAGCCCCCTCCTACGGCTGGCTACTAATTAGTTGTGTGATTCCTCCACCTCTTTCCCATCTGAAACACAGAAACCTTGGAAGGTTGAGTTAGTCGTGTCCCTCTGATAACTTCTACAGATGTACAGTAGCAAGCATATTGATTGGTTGCTCACTGGTTGGGCAACTCGCCACCTCCTGATTGAAGAAGACATCAAAAAGTGATAAAGTCGGCCAAAGTCAGCATGGCTTTGTGAAGGGACGTCTTGCCTGACAAATCTGCTGGGATTCATTGAAAAACTAAATAGCAGGACAGTCAAACGAGAGTCAGTAGATGTTGTTTACTTAGATTCTCAAAAAACCTTGATAACAATACTATACTGTACAATTTATTTGTCACTTGAACCTCATAGAGGCTCAAATGAAATGTTGTTTCTGCAGTCTTACATACAAGAAAAAAAGACCCAAGACACAACACAATTTACACAGACATCCATCACAGCGCATCTCCTCCTCGCTGTGATGGAAGGCAAAAAACGTATCTCTCCCCTGCACTCCCCATTCCCCTCCCGATGTCAGTCAAAGCCCCCGGTGCAATCAGGACAGGAGGCTACTCGGGCTTTAATGTACTTGGCCATGCCTGGCCAATAGTATTGTTCTTGGGCATGTGAGACAGTGGCCCAAAGGTAGCAAAGTGTCTGCGCAGCTTACTGATAACCATTTCAGAGGTGAACCTGGTACCGAAAAGGAAGTCCTTGAACTTGGAGCAGGCGAAGACAACCGCAAGAAGCTCCTTCTCAATCTGTGCATAGCGCTGCTCAGTGTCTGTCATGGTAAGCGAGGCATAAGAAACGGGCTGCAGCGAGCCGTCATCATGGAGCTGCAGGCAGGCTGTGCCGAGTCTGAAATGAGAGGCATCACACGTAATCACAATGGGATGTTGCAGATCGAAAAACTTGAGAGTGGGTGTGTTAATCAGCCTTGTTTTTAGAAGGTCGAAAGCCTGCTGGTGTTCAGGGAACCAGGACCAGGCAATGTCCTTTTTCGTCAGTTGCCTCAGGGGCGCGCTCAGTTCGCTGAGGTCGGGGATAAACTTCTCCAAATAGTTGAGCATGCCCAGGAAACGCTGCAGGCTGGTCACATCGGTCGTGGCAGGCAGCTCGGAGATAGCGTTGATCTTCTGCGGATCAGGTTTCAGCCCGTGGGCTGTGAAGATGTGGCCAACATAGGGAACTTCAGCTACACGGAACCTGTACTTTGACGGGTTAAGTTTTAAGTTGATCTGGCGAGCGCGGTCTAGAATCCATCGGAGGTTGTGGTCGTGCTCAGCAGCATCTTTCCCATAGACCAGGATATCATCCACTATAATGGCACATGGCAGGCCAGCAAACAGTTGCTCCATGGAGCGTTGAAGCACTTCGCTAGCAGAGTTGATGCCGAACAGCATCCGCAAAAATTTGAATCTTCCGAAGCGGGTGCCAAAAGTGGTTAAGTCCGAGGAGCGTTTGTCCAGAGGTATTTGCCAGAATGAGCTCCTGGCATCAAGGACAGAGAACACCGTGGCCTGACCGACCTGGGCAGCAACATCTTCTACAGTCCTCATGGGGTAGTGAGGACGTCTTATTGCCAGATTTAAGTCTTTGGGGTTGATGCACACCCGTATCTCATTCTTACCCTTCTTCATGGTGGCGACCATGGTGGAGACCCACTCGGTGGGTTCGCTGACAGCTTCAAGCACTCCCATGTCAACCATGTTCTTCAGCATGGCTTCGACCTTGCCCTTCATGGCAAACGACACCCTGTGTGGAGCACGGACCACTGGTACAACCGACGGGTCAGTTGCGATCTTGTACACAAGGGGCAGCTTACCCAGATCATCATCGAATAGGTCAGGGTACTCGGAGAGTGGATTCAGCATCACCCGCACTTCGTGGACAGTGCGGTCAAAGGACACCAGACCGAGATCCTGACACACCTGATTGCTTAGCAGAGTCACACAGTCACAGTCAAGGATGAAGAAAGATAGGTCACGTGAAGATTTCTTCAGCACACAGTGGAAGGTGGCCCTCCCCACAGGTTTTAGCTCTTCTCCCCCATAAGCACGTAAAATGGAGGGATCAGCAGTCAACAGCTCATTATCTCTTCTCTTCCTGAACAAGGATGTTGACATAACATTGACCTTGGCACCCGTGTCTAGCTTGGCAGTAAAGGATTTGTTATTGACAGTGACAAGCACAGAAGGATTGGTGAGGCGAGATTGCTTATGGAGGAGAGTGTAAACACTGGCATCGCCCATGGAAATACTGGGCTCAGAGTCGCTGGCAGTGTCGACAGAAGGCTGTGAATCGAATTCGTTATCAGCTTGTTGAAGGTTGTTTAAAATTTGTCTCGGAGCTGGGGGAACGTTCCCACAGGAGCGACAAGCAGCTGAAAAATGGTTCATCTTTTTGCAGAAATTGCAAGCTTTCCCAAATGCAGGGCATTGCGACTGCATCGAGTGTATATAATTACAGTTGGGGCACTTCCTGACCAACGGAACCCGAGCGGCATAGGTCAACCGCGGTTGTGGGCGAGCATTGTTTTGTTTGCGACGAGGCATAGCAACACCAGTTAGATTAACAGTCCGATTATCAGATTCCCTCTGCCCATGTGGCGGTTCCACCACCTCCGCTATACGACATGCATGCATAGCCTCAGTTAGGGTGAGATCTGGTCTGCGCAGCAGCTCTGCGCGTAGCTTCTGGTTGAGCATGCTGGTGACCAAAATGGCTCTGGTGAGCTGATCCCGCATATTCTCAAAACGGCAGCGCTGAGCAAGGTAGCGCAGGTCAGCGATAAAACATTCAACAGGTTCATCAGGTTGCTGTTTTCTTGTAAATAATCTAGCCCGCTCCAATATACGGTTGGAGGGCAAGTCACAAATCTCCGCAAACTTGCGTAAAAGACAAACCGGGTCGTTGGCAGATTCTGCTTGGTCGTTGTCATCCAGGACCGATGGATTGTAGGTGAAAGTCTGAGCTCGTTTCATAGCATCGGGACCGGCAAGGTTCAGCAGGAGTGAGGCTTTGACCGCATCAGGGTCATTTCGGTGCACGATGTTGATAAAGTGGTTGCAGTCCAACACGAAAGTAGCCCATCGTTCCGCGATGTCAGCATCGAAGACAAGGGGAGAGGGCTTGCGGCACAAGAATGCCATGGTAAACGGGGAGTAGTCACTGAGGAACTAGGGGCAAATAAAAGACGATAAACAGGAGGCGCGCGTTTTACTTACTGACATTATGTAAAGGAGCCAGTCTGACATACTGTGATCTCTACTAACTCTTTATTACAAAGCATGTTAAACACGTTGCAGTAGTGACCGCACATAGTCTTCAGGCATACTGGAACCAAGGGAGGAGCAAAGGGAATACACCACAGTTATACTGAAATGACTGGGCGTGGTTAGTGGCATTGAGGTAGCTACATTATAGGTTGCATGCATAAACTATCTACACCCACGATACTCCTTGCACTGAAATAAACACATTTCAGCTCATCAGTCATCATGTCCACGAACCTGTCGCTGCGTGTTTTTGCTTTCCAACTGAACTTATCATCGCCTCTATCTCCTCATCATCTCACTAGGACCCGAGCCTTCTGTACAGAGAAGGTTCACCAGACTGGTTCCTGGGATGTCAGGAGTTTCACATGAAGAAAGACTGGATAAACTTGGCTTGTACTCGCTAGAATTTAGAAGATTGAGGGGGGATCTTATAGAAACTTACAAAATTCTTAAGGGGTTAAGGATACTGAGTTGGATGATCAGCCATGATCATATTGAATGGCGGTGCAGGCTCGAAGGGCCAAATGGCCAACTCCTGCACCTAGTTTCTATGTTTTCGTTCATATTGTGAATGTCCCAGACATTGTTGCCCAGTTTGCTCTCAGACATTGAGCCTCCCTCCTGCGCCACCTCAGCCATGCTCCACATTGCCACCAGAAGCAACCACACATCAGTACAAGAGTGCAACGATTCTAGTGCACACACAGATTCCCTCAGGCAGTCCACAAGGAGTCGCCATGTTCCCAACACAATCTTGTACCTTCCAAGTCTCAGAATTCTTAAAAATATTGTCTTATCTCTGTTGTTCTGGCGGTGGCTCTGGATGGGTCGGTGTTGCAGGGGTCGGCCTGGGCTGCAGATGTTGTCCATGTTCTCCGCCCCCACTCCTTGCTGCTGTAGACCATGTCCGATGCATGTGCTTGCCTGAGGGGCCTCTAGTGGTGTCTGATCCAGGCAGTCCCCCAGCTCCTGCAGAGTATGCATTGGACCCACTGCACCAACACATCACGCCATCCAGCGGCCCACTGCAGCTACCATTACACCTCCTTTCTGTGGTCACTTTGAGCAGAAGGCCAACAGGGAGATGACATCCATCCCATCAGACTCGTCTGACACTTCCCAGGGTCACACTTGCAGAAGTTAGATGGGCCTTCCTAACGGTAAACCCATGGAAACAAACTGGCTGGACAGGATCTTTTGCCATGTCATCAGAAACTGCGTGGACCAACTAGAGCGAGTATTCACAGAATACTCTGCTTTGAGGTGCCCATTTGTTTCAAGATGACCACTATCATCCCAGTGCCAAAGAAAGGAAGACCTCATGCCTGAATGACTACTGTCCAGTGGCCTTAACATCCACCATCATGAACTGCTTCCAGAGGCTAGTTGTGGAAGACATTCAATCCATTCTCCCCAGCAGCCTTGACCCACTGCAGTTTTACCTCCACAACAGGTCCACGGCTGATGCCATCTCCCTGGCCCTGCACTCATCCCTGGAACACCCGGATAACAGAGACTTCCATTCATAGACGACAGCTCTGCCTTTAACACCATTATACCATCCATGTTCATCAGCAAACTAGCTGGACTTGGTGTCAGCATTCATCTCTATAACTGGATCCTCCACTTCCAGACCAACAGACCCCATTCAGTAAGGATAGGGGACAAATCATCCTCTACAATGATCCTCAACACTGGTGCTCCACAAGGCTGCGTTCTCAGCCCCCTTCTTTACTACTTGTAGACCCACGACTGTGTAGCAATGTACACATCTAATTCAATTTATAAATTCACACACAACACCACCATTGTGGGCTGGATATCAAATAATGATGAGACAGGAAGGAGATTGAGAACCTCGTGTCCTGGTGTCAAGACAACAACCTTTCTTTCAACGTCAGAAAGACAAAGGAGATAGACAATAGACAATAGGTGCAGGAGGAGGCCATACGGCCCTTCAATGAGGTCATGGCTAATCATCCACAATCAGTACCCTGTTCCTGCCTTCTCCCCATATCCCCTGACTATCTTTAAGAGCCATATCTAGCTCTGTCTTGAAAGTATCCAGAGAACCTGCCTCCACCGCCCTCTGAAGCAGAGAATTCCACAGACTCACAACTGTGTGCCAAAAAGTGTTTCCTCATCTCCGTTTTATTCTTAAACTGTGGCCCCTGGTTCTGGACACCCCCAACATCGGGAACATGTTTCCTGCCTCTAGCATGTCCAAACCCTTAATAATCTTATATGTTTCAATGAGATATCCTCTCATCCTTCTAAACTCCAGAGTATACAAGCCCAGCCACTCCATTCTCTCAGCATTCGACAGTCCCGCCATCCCGGGAATTAACCTTGTGAACCTACGGTGTACTCCAATAGCAAGAATGTCCTTCCTCAAATCTGGAGACCAAAACTGCACACAATACTCCAGGTGTGGGCTCACTAGGTCCCTGTACAACTGCAGAAGGACCTCTTTGCTCCTACATTCAACTCCTCTTGTTATGTTAGTGATGGACTTCAGGAAGTGAAGCAGTACACTTCCCCAGTATACAGTAGAGATGGTTAAAGCATCAAGTACCTAAGAGTAAATGTCACCTGCAACTTGTCCTGGGCCATATTGAAGCAATGGCCAAGAAAGCACACCAATGTCTCTCCTTACATCGAAGGCATCGGAGGTTTGACATGTCCCCAACAGTTCTCACCAACTTCTAAAAACGTGCTATAGAAAGCATTTTATCAGGATGCATCACAGCTTGGTTTGGGAACAGCTCCATCCAAGACCGCAAGAAACTGCAGAGAATTGTGGACGCAGCCCAGACCATCACACAAACCAACCTCCCTTCCATTGTCTCCATCTACACTTCACGCTGCCTCAGTAAGGCCAGCAGCATCATCAAGGACCAGTCTCACCCCAGTCATGCCCACTTTTCCACTCTCCCAGTGCTGGCTCGAAGGGCCGAATGGGCTATTCCTGCACCTATTGTCTATTGTCTATCTGCGACCCAGCCAGATGTTGCAGTACTGATCAAATCAACTAACCAGGATTGCCCTTCCTTTCAGGTGAAGAGGGATGTGTTTGCAGAGACACGGTACATCGAAATGGTGCTGGTTGCAGACAACGCTGTGGTAGGTGATTTATCCGCATGTCTCCAACGTGAGAACGTCATCCCTTCTTGGAGACCGTCATTGTCAGCATTTCACTGAAGTACATTTTACTTCCTTTAGTTTAGCTTCGAGCGTCAGCGTAGAAACAGGCCCTTCGGCCCATCGAGTCGATGCCGAACATCAATCACACGTTCACACTAGTTCATGGATAGTCAGCATGGTTTTTGTACGTGCGAGGTCGTGTCTCACCAATCTGATTGAGTTTTTGAACAAGCGACCAAAAAGGTTGATGAGGGCAGAACTGCCGTCTTATATATGGATTTCAGCAAGGCATTTGACAAGGTTCTACATGGTAGGTTGCTTGGCAACTTATGCCCCTGTCCCACTTAGGAAACCTGAACGGAAACCTCTGGAGACTTTGCGCTCCACCCAAGGTTTCTGTGCGGTTCCTGGAGGTTTTTATCAATCTCCCTACCTGCTTCCACCGCCTGCAACCTCCGGCAACCACCTGCAACCTCTGGGAACCGCACGGAAACCTTGGGTGGGGCGCAAAGTCTCCTCAGGTTTCCTAAGTGGGACAGGGACTTAAGAGCGCACAGGATCCAAGGAGAGACAGCTGAATGGATAGAAATGTGTAGAAAGGAACTACAGAAGCTGAGAGGCTGGAGATAGGCTGGATAGTTATATGGATGGGAAGGGAATGGAGGGTTATGGTCTGAGCGCAGGTATATGGGACTAGGGGAGATTATGTGTTCGGCACGGACTAGAAGGGTCGAGATGGCCTGTTTCCGTGCTGTAATTGTTATATGGTTATAGGCAGCAACTCTGAAGAGAAGGAATAGGTGACATTTCAGGTCGAGACCCTTCCGCTGAGTTACTCTAGCATTTTGTATCTATCTCTGAATGGATAGAAAATTGGCTTCCTGGAAGGAAGCAGAGGGTGATGGTGGAAGGTTGTTTTTCACACTGGAGGCCTGTGACTAGCGGTGTGCCTCAGGATTCGGTGCTGGGCCCATGACTGTTTGTCATCTATATCTGTGCTTTGGATGAGAACGTACAAGGCAAGATTAGCAAGATGGCAGATGACACTAAAGAGGGTGGTATAGTAGACAGTGAAGATAGTCGTCAAAAATTGCAGCAGGACCTTGATCGATTGGCCAGGTGGGCTGAGGAATGGTTGATGGAATTTAATGCGGAGAAATGTGAGGTGTTGCATTTTGGGACGTGGAACAAGGGCAGGAGCTACTCCGGAGAGTGTTGTAGAGCAGAAGGATCTAGGAGCGCAGATACTTCCTTGAAGATGGTGTCACAGGTAGATAGGGTTAGACCTTTGGAGGTCATGTTAGTTATGTAAGATGTTAGTGAGACCACCTTTAGAGTATTGTGTTTAGTTTTGGTCGCCATGTTATACGGAACTACCAGCTGTACCAGTGTGCCGTCATTGTCAATGAACTGCCCATGTGTGATGGCTGTCCCAGTCTGATGCACAGGGGAATGGCCACAGGGGATACCTGCACTGCCTACTCCTACTCCTGGTGATCACCCATCTACTTTCTGCCTGTGACTGAGGTGTGACCACCTCACTGTAAGATTTATTTATCCTCTGTCTATGTTATGCTTGCTCTCATAGTTCGATGCATTGAAGTCATGATGCAGCTTTATAGGACTTTGGTTCGGCCACATTTGAAGCGTTGCGTGCAGTTCTGGTCACCTCATTACTGGAAGGATATGGAGACTTTGGAGAGGGTGCAGAGGTGGTTCACCAACATGTCTGGATTAGAGGGGTTCAGCTGCAGGGAATGGTTGGCTAGACTTGGATTGTTTTCTCTGGAGCATCAGAGATTGGGGGAGAAGTTTAAAGGAGATACATGAGGCAACCATTTTATAGAGGATGGTGAGCGACTGGAACTCACTTCCAGGAGTGGCTGATGAACCAGTTTCTTCCTTCAGTGTCCCAGACATGTGAATGGCTGCTTCAGGTTGTGCCCAGGTTGTGCCCTGGTTTTACTAAGAGCTGCACCCCGACCCCAACCACACACTTTGCTTTTTGGATCGTCAAACCATGTGACTGTTAGCATCATAGAGCTAAACAAGCTCATAGTTGCCAAACACCCACCCTCCTTTGTGTGAAAAACTTACCCCTCAGACTCCTATTAAATCTTTTTCCTTTCACTTTAAATCTATGTCCTCTGGTTCTCGATTCCCCTACTCTGGGCAAGAGACTCTTCCCCCTCTTCTTGTGCATCCACCCCATCTATTCTTCTCATGATTTTATGCACCTCTATAAGATCTCCCCTCATCCTCCTGCGCTCCTAGGAACAGAGTCCCAGCCTACTCAACCTCTCTCTATAGCTCTATATCACAAGGAACATTACAGATGGTTTGTCTTGTGAGGCTATATGGGTGACAATAAACAATAGACAATAGGTGCATGAGTAGGCCATTCGGCCCTTCGAGCAAGCACCGCCATTCACTGTGATCATGGCTGATCATCCACAATCAGTACCCCGTTCCTGCCTTCTCCCCATAACCTCTGACCACTATCTTTAAGAACTCTATCTAGCTTTCTCTTGAAAGCATCCAGAGAATTGGCCTCCACTGCCTTCTGAGGCAGAGAATTCCACAGTTTCACAACACTCTGAGTGAAAATGTTTTTCCTCATCTCCGTGCTAAATAGTCTACCCCTTATTCTTAAACTGTGGCCCCTGGTTCTGGTCTCCCCCAACATCGGGAATATGTTTCTTGTCGTGTGTTGATAGAATAGAACGGCTGGGCATATATCCTCTGGAATTTAGAAGGATAAGATGGAATCATATTGAAACATATAGGATTATTAAGAGATTGGACACGCTAGAGGCACGCTAGAGGGTGGGGGGGGGGGGGTGAGGGTGAGGGTGAGGGTGGGGGGTAGGGGGTGGGGTGGGGGGGGGGGGTGAGTGTGGGTGAGGCGTGGGACTGAGGGTGAGGGGTGAGGATGGGGGTGGGATTGAGGGTGGGGGTGGGGTGAGGGTGAGGGCGGGGGTGGGGGTGGGGTGAGGGTGGGGGTGGGTTGAGGGTGGGGTTGAGGGTGGGGGTGGAGTGAGGTTGGGGGTGGGGTTGAGGGTGGGGGTGGGGGTGGGGGTGGAGTGAGGGTGGGTTGAGGGTGGGGGGGGGGGGTTGAGGTGGGGGGGTGGGGGTGGGGGGGTGGAGTGAGGGTGGGGGTGGTGAGGGGGGGGGGGGGTGGGGGGGTGGGGGTGGGGGTGGGGGTGAGGGTGGGGGTGTGAGGGTGGGGGTGGGGTGGGGGTGGGGGTGAGGGTGGGGGTGGGGGTGGGGTGGGGGGTGCGTGTGAGGGTGCGGGTGGGGTGGCGTGGGACTGAGGGTGGGGGTGGGGGTGAGAACGGTGGGCCACAGAGACATTATTCTGCTCACAGACCCCATCCTCTGCTTCCACTGTAGTTCCAGAAGAACGGCGAGAATGTAAAGAAAACGGTGAACCGGCTGCTCAATATCGCTAACACTGCCGACCTGGTGAGTGTGAGTGTGTGTGTGTATGAGTATGTGTTTGTGCACTTGCTGTGTGTATATATGTGTGCAAACGCATGTGGTATGTGGGCACGTGTATGGACATGTACATGTGTGTAAGCATGTGTCAGCATCTGGTGTTTATGTGTGTGCTTATGTGCGTG
Organism: Leucoraja erinaceus; assembly: GCF_028641065.1. Taxonomy (NCBI): domain Eukaryota; kingdom Metazoa; phylum Chordata; class Chondrichthyes; order Rajiformes; family Rajidae; genus Leucoraja; species Leucoraja erinaceus. Next base: position 443,185 of record NW_026576729.1, on the reverse strand, counting down.
TTCAGACCTGGTGTGTGCGCGCACCTGGTGCATGTATGTGTGTGTGTGCACATGTGTGTGTGTGTGTGTGTACGTGTGCACCGGGTGTGTGTATATGTGTTAATGTGTGAACCTGGTGTGTATGTGCATGTCGGTGTGTGTATGCCTTTGTGTGGACCTGGTTTGTGGGTATGTGTACATATATTTGTGTGGGTGTGTGTGGCACGCCTAGTGTGTGTGCATGGTGTACCTGGGGTGTGCATATTCGTGAGTGTGTGCATGTTAGTGTGTGTTAGTGTTTGTATGTATTAGTCTTTTTATGTGTGAGTGTGGGTGTGCACGTGGGCATGGGCGTGAGTGTGAGTGTGTTTGTGTGGGTGTGAGTGTGGGTGTGGGTGCGAGTGTGTGTGGGTGTGTGTGTGTGTGAGTGCGGGTGTGAGTGCGGGTGTGAGTGCGGGTGTGGCGTGGGCGTGGGTGTGAGTGTGTGTGGGTGTGAGTGTGGGTGTGAGTGGTGGTGTGAATGTGAGTGTGGGTGCAAGTGTGGGTGTGAATATGAGTGTGGGTCTGAGTGGGAGTGTGGGTGCGGCGAGTATGGATGTGAGTGTGAGTGGGAGAGTGGGTGGGGCTGTGAGTGTGAGAGCAGATGTGAGTGTGAGTGGGGGTGTGGGTGTGAGTGTCAGTGTGAGTGTCAGGGTGAATGTGTGCGGGTGCCAGTGAGAGTGTGTGAGATTGAGAGTGTGAATGTGTGTGTGTGAGTGTGAGTGGCAGTGTGAGTGTGGGTGTGTGTGTGTGTGTCAGTGTCGGTATGTCAGGGTGAGTATGAGTGTGAGTGTGTGTGTGTGTGTCAGTGTGAGTGCGGCTGTGTGGGTGTCAGTGTCAGAGTGTGTGAGTTTCAGTGTGAGTGTGCATGTGTCAGGGTGAGCGTGAGTGTGGGTGTGTGAGTGTGGGTGTGTGTGTCAGGGTGAGTGTGAGTGTGTCAGGGTGAGTGTGAGTGTCAGAGTGTGTGAGTGTCAGTGTCAGAGTGTGTGAGTGTGAGTCCGGGTGAGTGTGAGTGTGGGTGTGTGTGTCTGGGTGAGTGTGAGTGTCAATGCGTGTGAGTGTGTGTGTGTGTCAGGGTGAGTGTGAGTGTGGGTGTGTGTGTGTGAGTGCGGGTGTGTGTGTGTCTGGGTGAGTGTGAGTGTCAGAGTGTGTGAGTTTCAGTATGAGTGAGTGTGTGTGTGTCTGGGTGAGTGTGAGTATCAGAGTGTGTGAGTGTGAGTGTGTGTTTGTGTCAGGGGATTGAGGGTTGTGGGGGACGTATGCAGTGGAGGAGTGGAGAACAGTGTCCATGTTGCCGTCCCCCTCACTGCTCCGTTGAATGAATGTGTTTTGGAGCTTCAGGTAAATCCCCCCCCCCCCCCCCCATTGCTCTCACAGTACTACAGAACATTCTTCAACATCCGTATCGCTCTGGTTGGGGCCGAGGTGTGGACCAGAGACCAGGTCGAGGTGGATCACACGTCTTCGATAATGCAGGAACGTTTCCTACGTTGGAGAGAGAAAGTCTTACTCCCACGACTCTACAATGACAACGCCCACCTCCTCTTGTGAGTGTTGCACACCCAGCCCCGACTCACACCCACCCTGCTCCCATCATAGTCACACCCAGCCCCGACTCACACCCACCCTGCTCCCATCATAGACACACCCAGCCCCGACTCACACCCACCCTGCCCCCATCATCATAGTCACACCCAGCCCCAACTCACACCCACCCTGCTCCCATCATCGTCACACCCAGCCCCGACTCACACCCACCCTGCTACCATCATAGTCACACCCAGTACACACACACACCCACCCTGCTCCCATCATAGTCACACCCAGTACACACACACACCCACCCTGCTCCCATCATAGTCACACCCAGTACACACACACACCCACCCTGCTCCCATCATAGTCACACCCAGTACACACACACACCCACCCTGCTACCATCATAGACACACCCAGTACACACACACACCCACTCTGCTACCATCATAGACACACCCAGCCCCAACACAGGCCTTTCTGTCCTACTCCTCCATGCCCACCAACATTTTCCCCACCTACACTAGTCCCACCTGCCTGCATTTCGTCTATAACCCACTAAACCTGTCCAATCCACGATTCCCCTACTCTGGTTAAAAGGTTCTGTGCATTCACCTTATCTATTTTGCTCCTGATTTTATACACCTCTATATGATCACCCCTCAGCCTCCTGCCCTACAAAGAATAGTCCTAGCCTGCCTCAACCTCTCCCTGTAGCCCAGACCCTCGGTCCCAGCAACATCGTCACAAATAATGGAGATATGGACGACACCATAGCTAATTAGAAGACTGTTCATTAATTTGATAACTGAGGGTAGAAGAGTGAATGACTCAGATTATAAATGTCCTTGATTAGTTTGACTGCTTCCTTGAGGCAGTGTGAAGTTTCTAAACCAAGCTGTGACGCAACCCAATCAAATGCTTTCTCCGTCCATCTCTGGAGGTTGTTGAGTCATTAGAGACACACCGAACATAGAACATGGAGCACCACAGCACAAGATCAGAATCATTTCATCTTCACCTTAAACCTATGTCCTCTGCTTCTCAATTCCCCTATTCTGAGCAAGACATGCTGTGTGTCTACCTGATTTATTCCTCTCATGATCTTATACACCTCTATAAGATCGGGATCGGACCAAGTCAGCATGAATTTACGAAGGGGAAGTCATGCTTGACTAATCTTCTGGAATTTTTTGAGGATGTAACTGGGAAGAAATGGACAAGCGAGAGCCAGTGGATGTAGTGTACCTGGACTTTCAGAAAACATTTGATAAGGTCCCACATAGGAGGTTAGTGGGCACAATTAGGGCACATGGTATTGGGGGTAGAGTGCTGACATGGATAGAGAAGTGTTTGGCAGACAGGAAACAAAGAGTAGGGATTAACAGGTCCCTTTCAGAATGGCAGGCAGTGACGTGGGGTGCCGCAAGGATCAGTGCTGGGACCGCAGCTATTTACAATATACATTGTATTGGATGATAATAGACAATAGACAATAGGTGCAGGAGTAGGCCATTCGGCCCTTTGAGCCAGCACCGCCATTCAATGTGATCATGGCTGATCAATCCCAATCAGTATCCCGTTCCTGCCTTCTCCCCATATCCCCTGACTCCGCTATTTTTAAGAGCCCTATCTAGCTCTCTTTTGAGAGCATCCAGAGAACCTGCCTCCTCCGCCCCCTGGCAGAGAATTCCACAGACTCACCACTCTCTGTGAGAAAAAGTGTTTCCTCGTCTCCGTTCTAAATGGCTTACTCATTCTTAAACTGTGGCCCCAGGTTCTGGACTCCCCCAACATCGGGAACATGTTTCCTGCCTCTAGCGTGTCCAAGCCCTTAACAATCTGGGATGAAGGGATTCAAAGTAACATTAGCAAATTTGCAGATGACACAAAACTAGGCTGCAGAGTGAACTGTGAGGAGGATGCTATGAGAATGCAGGGTGACTTGGACAGGTTGAGGGAGTGGGCAGATGCATGGCAGATTAAGTTTATTGCGGATAAATGTTAGGTTATCCACTTTGGTGTCAAAAACAGGAAAGCAGATTACTATCTATATGGCGTCAAGTTGGAAAAAGGTGAAGTACAACGGAATCTGGGGGTCCTTCTACATCAGTCTATGAAAATAAGCATGCAGGTTCAGCAGGCAGTGAAGAAAGTGAATGTCATGTTGGCCTTTATAACAAGGAGTCTAGTATAGGAGCAAAGAGGTCCTTCTGCAGTTGTACAGAGCCCTAGTGAGACCACACCTGGAGTATTGTGTGCTGTTTTGGCCCCCCAATTTGAGGAAGGACATTCTTGCTATTGAGGGAGAGCAGCGTAGGTTTACAAGGTTAATTCCCGGGATGGCGGGACTGTCATATGCTGAGAGAATGGAGCAGCTGCGCTTGTACACCCTGGAGTTTAGAAGGATGAGAGGGCATCTCATTGAAACATAGAAGATTGTTAAGGGCTTGGACACACTAGAGGCAGGAAACATGTTCCCGATGTTGAGGAATTCCAGAACCAGGAACCACTGTTTAAGAATAAGGAGTAAGCCATTTAGCACGGAGACGAGGAAACATTTTTTCTCACAGAGATTGGTAAGTGTGGAATTGTCTGCACCTATTGTCTATTACATAGAAAATACGTGCAGGAGTAGGCCATTCGGCCCTTCGATATGATCATGGCTGATCATCCAACTCAGTATCCTCTACCTGCCTTCTCTCCTTACCCCCTGATCCTTTAGCCACAAGGGCCACATCTAACTAAATGAACTGGCCTCAACTACCTTCTGTGGCAGAGAATTCCACAGATTCACCACTCTTTGTGTGAAAAATGTTCATCTCATCTCGGTGTTTCCTCGTCTCCGTTCTAAATGGCTTACTCCTTATTCTTAAACTGTGGCCCCAAGTTCTGGACTCCCCCGACATCGGGAACAATCTTCCTGCATCTAGCCTGTCTAAACTCTTAAGAATTTTGTAAGTTTCTATAAGATCCCCCCTCAATCTTCTAAATTCTAGCCGGGTATAAGCCGAGTCTATTCAGTCTTTCTTCATATGAAAGTCCTGACATCACAGGAATCAGTCTGGTGAACCTTCTCTGTACTCCCTCTACGGCAAGAATGTCTTTCCTCAGATTAGGAGACCAAAACTGTACGCAATACTCCGGAAGGTGTGGTCTCACCAGGACCCTGTACAACTGCAGTAGAACCTCCCTGCACCAAAACTCAAATGCTTTTGCTATGAATGCTAACATACCATTCGCTTTCTTCACTGCCTGCTGCATCTGCATCCTACTTTCAATGACTGGTGTACCATGACACCCAGGTTTTGTTGCATCTCCCCTTTTCCTAATCATCCACCATTCAGATAATAGTCTACTTTCCTGTTTTTGCCACCAAAGAGGATAACCTCACATTTATCCACATTATACTGCATCTGCCATGCATTTGCCCACTCACCCAGCCTATCCAAGTCACCTTGCAGTCTCCTAGCATCCTCCTCACAGCTAACACTGCCCCCCAGCTTAGTGTCATCCACAAACTTGGAGATGTTGCATTCAATTCTCTCATCCAGATTATTAATATATACTAGACCAAGCGCAGACCCGTTGGGTCTGTTCCCCCAATGTGCGGTTATGGGGGGGAGGCGGCATGAAGTGTCACACACTAACTACCCCCCCCCCCCCCCCCCCGCACTCACGCTAATATAGGGGAGGAGGGGAGAGAGAGAGAGGGGGGGGGAAGAGTTTGAGAGGGGGGGAGAGACTTCGGAGTGGGAAAGAAAGAGAGAGGAGAGAGAGAAGAGTGAGGAGAGAGGAGAGAGAGAGGGGGGGAGAGTGGGAGAGAGGGGGGGGGGGAGAGAGAGGGAGTGCTGAGAGGGGGGTGAGATGAGGGGCGGGGAGAGGTGGGGAGCAGGGAGGGGGTAGGGGTGTGTGGGAGGGGAGGGGGGTTTAGGGGGAGGGACGGTGGGGGAGGGGATGGAGGGGGGGGAGGGGGGGAAGGAAAGAGAGGGGGAGGAGAGGGGGGGGAGAGGGGGGGGTGAGAGGGGGGGAGGAGGGGGGGAATAGGAGGGGGGGGAAGAGAGGGGGGGAGGAGAGGGGGGAGAGGAGAGGGGGAGGGAGAGGAGAGGGAGGGGGGGGAGAGGGGGAGAGGAGAGCGGAGGAGAGGGTAGGAGGGGAGAGGGGGGAGAAAGGGGGGAGGAGAGGAAAGGAGGGGGAAGGGGTGGAGTGGAGTAGGGAAGAGAGGAGTGGGGGGGGGAGGAGAGGAGAGGGAGAGGGGGGAGAGGAGAGGGAGAGGGGGGAGAGGAGAGGGAGGGTGGGAAGAGGAGAGGGGGGGGGGGGAGAGAGAGTGCCTTTTTACTTCAACCCAAACCCAAACAACCATTTGCAGGCAGTGCTTTTTTTTACCTCTAACCATATTTTCATTTTCAAACCAAATTAAGGGTACTCACAGTGCTGTAGACATTTGTCAGTGTCATTGAGGCTCTGATTGAGGCACACCACTTCCAGAGACTGATTGAGGCACACCACTTCTTGGTTTTATATTCCCTCCCCCTCCCTCCAGCAGGGGCAGCAGAGAGAATGGGGAATGTTGTAAAAACATTAATATCTCTGTCAAATTTTATCGACAGGAAAAATCCTCGGCACACATGCGGCGGAGGGGGGCTCTGAGCGAGGTGGCCAAAAATGACGGCTGTAGGTGGCGGTGTACTCTCGGAAACCGCAGCACAGAAAGCTAAAACCGGTCAAGAACAGAGTTTTAGTAATATATAGATTGTAAATAGCTGGGGTCCCAGCACTGAGCCTTGCGGTATCCCACTAGTCACTGCCTGCCTTTCTGAAAAGGACCCGTTTACTCCTATTCTTTGCTTCCTGTCTGCCAGCCATTCTCTATCCACATCAATACTTGCCCATGCTGACCAACATGTCCCATCTACACTAATCCGACCTGCCTGTGCATCGCCACTCTCACTGTGAGTGAAGTCACTCTGGCTGTTTCACATAGACATACGTTCCTTTTATCTACAGCTGTTAATTAGCCAAGTAGCCAACCTGTGTGACTTGCATTTTTAACCTGCTAGCGTTCTGTCAGGGAAATCCCAAGTGCTGAACTTTGTTTTCTCTTATTACAGAGGGGGTTATTTTACTGACGGAGTCGCTGGGCTGGCATCATTAGGGAGCATGTGTACTACAAAACTATCTGGAGGCATCAACCTGGTGAGCACCCATTCCTCTTGCTTCCCCGTCCTGGGGGCTGGGCCAACTTAGACCACTCACACCACCAGTGCTGGATTGATGGCAACTGGATCAGCTGCAGTGTGAAATTTCAACGACGTCTGAGCCCAGCGCAGTCAGATTCCGATTCAGATTCAGATTCAACTTTAATTGTCATTGTCAGTGTACAGTACAGAGACAACGAAATGCAGTTAGCATCTCCCTGGAAGAGTGACATAGAATATGATTTCAATAATCATAGTTAGAGCACGCAGCACAGCAACAGGCCCTTTGCTCCAACTCAAGATGCATCATCTAATCTAGTCCCATTTGCCTGGTTTTCTCCAATATCCTTCTAAACCTTTTGTATGCATGTATCTTTTCAAATGTGTTTCAATGTTGTGACAGTTCCTGCCTCAACTACAGCCTCTGGCAGCTCATTTCATACCCACCACACTCTGAAAGATAAAGATTCTGTTAAATCTTCAACCTTCAACCTCTGTCCCCTGGTTCTTGATTTCCCCTGTCTGTCTATTCCCATCATGATTTTGTACACCACTATAAGATCACCATTCAGCCTCCACTCCAAGGAATAAATTCCTAGCCTGCCTAACCTCTCCCTATAGTTCAGTCTCTCGAACCCTGGCAATATGCTGCACTTCTTTCTTTCAGCTTAATGGTATCATTCCTAAACTGGAACACAACACTCCAAATACAGCCCCACCAATGTAAAGACGTGTGATGGCACTCAGTCGTTTAACTTCTTATAAAGTACTTTATTAAGAATACATGTTGAGACCATAGCATTAGCATCTGTCAGGTACTGAACCGTAATTGACCCGAATGGGCCTGTCCCACTTAGGCGATTTTTCAGCTGACTGCCGGTGACTGTCAAGTTTCCGGCAGTTCCCTGAGAAGCGTGGAACTGGAACAGCGACTGTCAGAGTGGAACACACACACACACAAACATATCGCAAATGCGGGGGCCAGGGCAAGCAGGGGAGCGCTGACTGAAATTCACACGGTATAAAGCCAAGATGATACAGCCACACACCGCCATGAATAGGAAGGTTGGCGCTGTAATTAAGATTGCTAGCACAGTGTACGGTAAGACCTTTAGAAGAGGGGAGAGGGCGGGAAGGGGGGGGAGAAGGAGTGGAGACAACTTTTAAGAAGCCAGAAATACACGGCTGTGAAGTTCGGCGGACATTTAACATTACCGGTCAGTTATCCTTGGTTCTGAAAACTCCTGCTCACATTTATTTCCCCAATGAGCCAAAGAAAATGACCGGCCAGCAAAGGCGATCAACTAAAACTACCTACGACTACCGTGGCTACCCTTAACTACATGTTGACCCGACTACAGCTACACCTACGACTACAGAATTATCCATTTTCTCCAGGACGACCAAACCTGTTGAAAAATTTGGGGCGACCATAATGAGGCTGCGACTAGTTCCCAGAATGTGGGAACTCCTCGCGACCATGATGGAGACTCGCCAGAGACCACCAGCGAACATGTGGTGACCATGTGGCGAATGCAGAGCCTCCTGCACTCGCCTAAAAAGTCGCCTAAGTGGGACAGGCCCATTAACTAATGCATACCACAAGATGGCATAGTGGAAACCCAGCATGGTCCATGGATCAGATCGGTAATAGCAAATCCAGATATGGAACAAGTCAGCAATAGTGACTGATCTACATCCGACATCTTGTATAACTAAAACATTACATCCCAACGTTTATATTCAATTCCCCGACTGATGAAATCCAGCATGGTCTTTGACAAGGTTCCTCATGGAAGGTTGGCCTTTGACAAGGTTCCTCATGGAAGGTTGGTTAAGAAGGTTCAATGGTTGGGTATTAATGGTGGAGTAGCAAGATGGATTCAACAGTGGCTGAATGGGAGATGCCAGAGAGTAATGGTGGATGGTTGTTTGTCAGGTTGGAGGCCAGTGGCCAGTGGGGTGCCACAGGGATCTGTGTTGGGTCCACTGTTGTTTGTCATGTACATCAATGATCTGGATGATGGTGTGGTAAATTGGATTAGTAAGTATGCAGATGATACTAAGATAGGTGGGGTTCCGGGTAATGAAGTAGAGTTTCAAAGTCTGATAAGTGTGAGGTGCTACATCTTGGCAGGACAAATCAAAATAGGACGTACATGGTAAATGGTAGGGAATTGAAGAATGTAGGTGAACAGAGGAATCTGGGAATAACTGTGCACAGTTCCCTGAAAGTGGAATCTCATGTAGATAGGGTGGTAAAGAAAGCTTTTGGTGTGCTGGCCTTTATAAATCAGAGCATTGAGTATAGAAGTTGGGATGTAATGTTAAAATTGTACAAGGCATTGGTGAGGCCAATTCTGGAGTATGGTGTACAATTTTGGTTGCCTAATTATAGGAAGGATGTCAACAAAATAGAGAGAGTACAGAGGAGATTTACTAGAATGTTGCCTGGGTTTCAGCAACTAAGTTACAGAGAAAGGTTGAACAAGTTAGGGCTTTATTCTTTAGAGCGCAGAAGGTTAAGGGGGGACTTGATAGAGGTTTTTAAAATGATGAGAGGGATAGACAGAGTTGACCTGGAAAAGCTTTTCCCACTGAGAGTAGGGAAGATTCAAACAAGGGGACATGACTTGAGAATTAAGGGACTGAAGTTTAGGGGTAACATGAGGGGGAACTTCTTTACTCAGAGAGTGGTAGCTGTGTGGAATGAGCTTCCAGTGAAGGTGGAGGCAGGTTCGTTTTTATCATTTAAAAATAAATTGGATAGTTATATGGATGGGAAGGGAATGGAGGGTTATGGTCTGAGCGCAGGTATATGGGATCAGGGGAGATTATGTGTTCGGCACGGACTAGAAGGGTCGAGATGGCCTGTTTCCGTGCTGTAATTGTTATATGGTTATATTATATGGTTATATCAGTCACCACCCTATCTAACTGAGATGCCACTTTCAAGGAAGTATGTATCTGTATTCCTAGATCTCTCTGGTCTACAACATTGAAGAAAGACTGGATAGACTGGATAGACTTGGTTTATACTCTCTAGAATTTAGAAGATTGAGAGGGGATCTTATAGAAACTTACAAAATTCTTGGGGTTGGACAGGCTAGATGCAGGAAGATTGTTCCCGATGTTAGGGAAGTCCAGGACAAGGGGTCACAGCTTAAGGATAAAGGGGAAATCCTTTAAAAAAACCGAGATGAGAAGAACTTTTTTCACGCAGAGAGTGGTGAATCTCTGGAACTCTCTGCCACAGAGGGTAGTTGAGGCCAGTTCATTGGCTATATTTAAGAGGGAGTTAGATGTGGCCCTTGTGGCTAAGGGGATCAGGGGGTGTGGAGAGAAGGCAGGTACGGGATACCGAGTTGGATGATCAGCCATGATCATATTGAATGGCGGTGCAGGCTCGAAGGGCCGAATGGCCTACTCCTGCACCTAATTTCTATGTTTCTATGTTTCTATTCTCAATGACCCTCCCACTGTCAAGGTCCTGCTCGAGTTCACCTTCCCAAATTGCAACATCTTCCACATAGAAACACAGAAAATAGGTGCAGGAGGCCATTCAGCCCTTCGAGCCAGCACCACCATTCATTGCAATCATGGCTGATCATCCTCAATCAATAACCCGTGCATGCCTTCTCCCCATATCCCTTGATTCCACTGGCCCCTAGAGCTCTATCTAACTCTCTCTTAAATCCATCCAGTGACTTGACCTCCACTGCCCTCTGTGGCAGGGAATTCCACAAATTCACAACTCTCTGGGTGAAAAAGTTTCTTCTCACGTCAGTCGTAAATGGCCTCCCCTTTATTCTAAGACTGTGGCCCCTGGTTCTGGACTCACCCAACATTGGGAACATTTTTCCTGCATCTAACTTGTCCAGTCCTTTTATAATTTTATATGTTTCTATAAGATGCCCCCTCATCCTTCTAAACTCTAGTGAATACAAGCCTAGTCTTTTCAATCTTTCCACATCTGAGTTAAACTCCATTTGCCGGTCCTCTGCCCATTTGTCCAGCCCGATCAAGATCCCACTGCAACTCTTGAAAACCATCTTCATTGCCTACTATTTTATGCAGAGTTCGTGTAGGTGTTAATAAGTCAATAAGAATGCCTTAAGTCCAGAAAACTAATGTTGGATTTCTAAAGATATCGATTCTGCCTCCACCCAGGACAGTTATGACAGCTTTCTGCCAGTTACTGCAACGTTTTCCCACGAGCTCGGACACAATCTCGGATTGTATCACGACAGTGAAGAGCGGAAATGTAAATGCCCGTACCCGAAGGCTGCCTGCATCATGCAACCTGAACTGAGGTAGGAATAGTTCAACTTTGCAGCTGGTTAAAATACATGGGAGGAAGTGGGAAGCTAGAGAGGAAATTGCAGGGGTAAAATTGATGAATCGTCATTAAATGAAGGCGAGGTGTGGCAGTTTAGGGGTGGCAAATATTGTGCCCCTTTTCAAGAAGGGCAGCGGGAAAAACTCTGGGAACTCGTCAAGGGTCAAGTCGAGCATTTTATTGTCATATGTCCCAGATAGAACAATGAAATTCTTACTTTAGTTTAGAGATACAGCGCGGACACAGGCTTTGACCCACCGAGTCCGCGCCGACCAGCCATCCCCGCACACCAGCACTATCCACATACTATTTATACCAAGCCAATTAACCTACAAACCCGCACATCTTTGGAATGTGGGAGGAAACCGAAGATCTCAAAGAAAACCCACGCGGTCACGGGGAGAACGTACAAACTCCGTACAGACAGCACCCGTAGTCGGGATCAAACCCGGGTATCTGTCGCCGTAGGCAACTCTGCCGCTGCTCCACTGTGGTGTGATACTTGCAGCAGCATAAAGGAATATATAAACATAACAAGAAAATAAAAGTTTAGTGTTTGTTTATAGTATAAATATACACATGCGCACACACTCACACACAATTATTTACTTTATATATCCACCTCACACAGGCAGCATCTGTGGAGAACATGGATAGGTGACGTTTTACAGAGTGCTGGAGTAACTCAGCGGGTCAGGCAGCATCTGTGGAGAACATGGATAGGTGACGTTTTACAGAGTGCTGGAGTAACTCAGTGGGTTAGGCAGCTTGGATAGGTGACGTTTTGCCACGGGCCCTTCTTCAGGCTGATTGCAGGGAGCGGAAAGAAAGTTGGTATAAAGAGGGGGTGGCAGGACAGAGCATGGATGGGGTAATAGGTGAACACAGATTGTTGGACAAAGGCCAGAGATGAAAAGACGGGTGTGAGAAGTGTGAGCCCAATAAAGCAAAAGAGTTGAGAATTGTGAAAGGTGGTTAAAAAAGTTGCTAATAGTGTAGCCAGTGGAAGGGATGCAGGTGTAGGGGAAGGGGAGAACCAAGTGGAAAGTCAACCAGGGAGGAGGGGAATGGGGTGGGGAGAAAGATGGTGGTGAGGACGCATTTGGAGTATTGCGTTCAGATTTGGTCATGCTGCCATAGGAAAGGTGCCAGGAGGCGAGCGGGCAAGATCATCTCTGACCCCTGGCCACAAACTCTTTGAATCACTTCCCTCTGGAAGGCGACTCCGGACTGTCAAAGCTGCCACAACCAGACATAAAAACAGTTTTTATCCACGAGTAGTTGCTCTACTCAACAGCCAAAAATCTGTAGCCTCCCTTTGATCTGGTATTTTGTTGGTTCACATGCTTGATCAATGGTGTTTTATCATTAATGTTTTATTATTATTAATGTTTAGTGTTTTCTGAGTCATTCGTAACTGTCACTATGTCATATTGTGTCTTGTGGGCGGAGCAACAAGGCAAATTCCTTGTATGTGAATACTTGGCCAATAAACTTACTTACTTTATAAGACATTTGGAACAGGTATGTAGATAGGAAGTGGAACATGGGCCAAACGTGGAAGTGGGATTAGTGTAGATGAGGCATTGTGGTTAGTATGGGCAGAAGGGCCTAGTTCAGTACTGTATAACTTATTACCATGCCTTGATTAGATGCTGATGGCTACAAGGAGAGACTCTGGACCACTGGAGGTCGCAGGGTAGATCTGATAAAATTACAAGGCATACATAGAGTAGACAACTTAAACCTTTTTCCCCAAGATGGAAATTAAAAATACTAGAGGGTCATGTGATCCAAGTAGAATTAGGCCATTCGGTCCTGGATTATACTTTGTTGGAGTGCAAGATGTTGCTAAAGAATTGTTCCGATGGCCGTTCTGTGTGTTTTTTTATTTTTTCAATTTGCCCGACAAGTTAATTGCTGGAGTGATTTTAAAATCAGCTTCTGAAGCCGTCAATGCCGACAACGGGGACAGATTTTATGTAGAGGACAGGTAAAAGAAAGTAGTTTATTTTTATGTATAAAAGTTTCTTAAGATGCATTTAATTCACATTTTAAGTTGCGAAACGGTGATGTTTTTCTCCGAAGAACAGGCAGTGTATTTGCTGCCAATATGGGGACTAAAATCACTGCAACCTCAACGTTCCAAATGGTCACGTTCCAGAAAATCCCAGACAAGTTGATTTAAATGGCCATTAATTTACAGGTATTAAACATTAAATTCCTTCAATTTGGCCTATAAACCCATGACAATGAGATTTAAAAATTATGTTATATTCTGAATTCTTGTGTGACTGTTATTTGGACACTTAGGCTATTAAAAAATGTTAATCTATTCTTAAGAAATAGACATATGTTTAGATCTAGTCATTGAATTTTGTAATTAGCTACAATTAGGTAACTAACTAATTATATGCTTTAATTTCAAGTCATCTAAGTAAGATTGTTTCATATTTGTTTCAGAATGCTTCAATCTATAAATGAAAATTTCTTTCAGTTCTCTTAAATTTTAAGAAAGTTATGGGCTTTTAAATGTTCTCGATCACAGCTTTTGTGTTAAGTCAATGAAAAAGCAATAGGGAACAATAGGATGCCAATTTCCGAGTATGAAAATGGCCATAACTTTTTTAATACTGAAGATATGAAAGTGGATTAGGTGTCAAATTAAACTTCTTTTTATGTTTTATCTGATGGGATAAATTAAAGACTTGTTTTGTTAAATCTCAAAATGTTGTAACATTGCTAGATATGGGGGCCCAAAATTGCTTACAATTTTCCAAAAGTGGCCTTACTGACGTCTAATAGAGCCTCAACACTACATCCCTGTTTTTGTATGTAAGCCTTTCTTGACTACCGGTTGGAGTTGCAGATGAACTTTGTGGGAATCCTGCACCAGCACTCTCAAGTCCCTTTGCACCTGCGCATAGCTTTAAGGTGACAGGGGCAAAGGTTAATGATGTGCAGGGCAGGTTTGTTCTACAGAAAGTTATGGCGCCTGGAGTGGTGGTGGTTGAGACAGATTCTGATTGTGGCATTTAAAGGACGTTCACACAGTGACACGGGGATACAGAGAATGGATGGACACAGATTATGTGGAGGTAGTTAAGAGTTGGTCTTGGCAATCATGTCCAGCACAGGACTCATGGGCTGAAAGTCCACTTCCTCCTGTGTTCTCTATATCTTCCCTCACACTGTCGCGAGGCTCACCGACTCTTCCCTTCATCCCTTTGAAAGAATCAATTTATCTTTATTTTCAGCCTGCCATACCCGTCAAAATTCAGCAGCTGCAGCCTGGCCGACATGACGAAAAGCCTGAGTCGGGGTGGAGGATATTGTCTCTACAACGTTCCCATAATGGATAACCTGGTCGGAGGCCCAAAGTGTGGGAACATGTACTTGGAGAAGGGCGAACAGTGTGACTGTGGCAGTCCTGTGGTGGGTAGGGGCCAGCCGTGCAACTCTGGGGGGGGGGGGGGGGGGGGGGGGGGGGGGGGGGGGGGGGGGGGGGTGGGGGGGGGGGGGGGGGGTGGGGAAGGGAGCGGGGTGTAAAGTGGGAGGTGTGGAAATCTGGAGATGAGCAAACTGTTCTCTGTCAAAGTCCAAGTCGATTTTATTTGTCACATGCACCCGAAGACGACACTTCTGATTTTACCTTCTCCCTCTCAAATTGCAGATTTAAACATTATATGTTACTTCGGAGTCACGTGAGTGACTACGTGAAGACCCCGTCCAGCACGCATGCGCGACATAGCGTCTCACGCAGTGCACAGCGACGGACGGGAGTACGAGCTGTCCCGCAACAATTTGAAAACGGACCTTCAGGTAAGCAAACTTACTCAGAGGACATGGTGTTTCTGAAACCTTGTTCTGTTTTATTTTTAAATAGGAATTGAACAGGGAAAACACCAAGGAAGGTCATTCCCGTCGGACTGCAATGGACCAGGAGGGTTCCAGCAGTGGGGGCGACCGGTGACACCAGGACCGCACACGCTGCGGTCCACAGCCACCGACAGCATTCCGAGCCGAGCCCAGCGCCGCTAGCATAGCTCAAACAACCACAGCGGGCTGGATGTAAGGCACAACGGAAGTCGGACCGGCTGGTTCACTCAGACGAGCCTGGCACGATAGATTCACCGCCCGAGAGCGGCAAAAAGTGACCGTTTCAAGCCTGATGGACAGGCTCATGGAGCAAAAGCTCCAGCGAGACTTGCTCCGTGAGATGGAGCAAGCTCACCAAGGGAGCACAAATACTCCCGCTCCAGTGCACTACCACGCACTGGCCATCGCATCTCCCTCAACAGAGGGGAGCGTTGGCGACCAGGACTGGGCTGGTCAAGAGCAGGGGTCACTGGCCGAAGAAACCGGGAGTATGCTTGAGGTACAGGACCAGGAAAAGCTGCTGGGAATGGTGAACCGCTACGTGGCAACACCACGAGCGGGACGGCCATTACAGCGTAAACTGGCGGCCAACTTGCTACCTGTCCTATAAACCTCAACAAGACAGGTAGTTAATGAGGCGTTGCACCTTATCACGCCTCCCCAAAATTGCATTTGCTCAATGTGCCTTCCTTTACTGGGGGTACATTGAGCAGGGTATCAAAACCCAACAACTTAAATTGCAAAAAATGTTGATACCCCTGACGTCAGTTATCACTTCATATGCTCATTCCATGGACAGGGTTGACATGACAAAACACCCTGGCTCTACTGTGCAACACAGTATGTGATTAACAACTTCCGGAAGGAGGTCATAAGACCTGCCCTCAACCCCAGAAATTTGCAGGGCTGTGTAGAACACCGACCTCAGAACCACAGATGCTGCTATTTAGCAAAGAATGACCAAAATAAGCCTAAAATCTGGACGAAGAATCCAAGGCATTTGGCCTCATGAGGGCAGGACCTGGAACGAGCAAACCACGCAAACCCAGACGGCAGTACCTCTATGCATCCACCAGTAGGCGTCTACTTCATGGTACTGGTGAAAGCTCGGGGCCCGCATACCATCCTCGCAAGTCTTTCGGGACAGGGCCCAGAGCGGGCCCCATGGAAAATGCGCCACCCCCCAACAGCACCACCCCGACAGACAAGGAACCAGAAACCGAAGAAATGAACACACCACCAAACAACAGTGGAGGTAGGTGGGTCTGGTTCCTACCATCACATAAAGGTGGGGGGATTGTGCTAACAGGGGGGAGACTACATCTGTTTTTGGAAGCATGAAGAACTATCACACTTGGTAAATATATACCAAAAAGTATTCAAGGATAAAAATTGAATTAATTAAAAAAAGACTTGCCACCAGTTCAGCAAGCACCCCAAAGGGGTTTTACCCTCTCACTAAAACGAAAACATGAGGGACAAGCTGAACAGGAGAAGTTACATACAAAGGGATCATAGAGAAATCTAAACATGAACCTTTGGAATTCATATTAAATTTACTAAAACCAAAAAAGATGGTGAATGTCGCATCATCATTGACTTAACCACATTGAATACTTTCGTCAGGTATACACACTTTAATGGAAAACATTTGTAACTGCCAAACAATGGATATCCTAAGGATACTTTATGGCAGGCATCGACTTAAAAGATGCATACTATTCAGTACCCATTCATAAAGACATCGTAGATACCTAAAAATTTACCTGGATGGGGTAACTATGGCAGTACAAATTATTGACTAATGGCCTAACGCGAGCCAAAATTGTTTACCAAGATATTAAAACCAGCCCTGACACTATTAAGGAAACATATTGTCATTGGCATATCTCGATGATATTTTAAGAATAGACAAAACCATGGAATTAGCTAATTCAGCAGCATTAGCTACTATAAACGTATTTAACCTTGGGCTTTGTCATATATCCAGATAAATCTACGTTGACACCATCCACAACTATGGACTATCTGGTATTCACAATTAACTCAGTCCACATGTCTATAACGTTGCCAAAAGAAAAGTCAGCAGAATTGGCACAAACCTGTAACAAATTAATGGTTAACAATCAACCAACCATTCGACAAGTGGCAAGAGTAATTGGGAAATTAGTAGCAGCATTACCAGCTACCTAGCTTGGACCTTTGCGTTAGAGCAAAGGTGCTAGCGTTTTAAACAACATACAGGTCACTTTGACTGAACCATGAATTTGCCTATAATGATGGAAAGAGAACATTTGGCATAGTTCCAGTCCCATCATTTATCAATAACCCATATCCAGAACAGGTGGTAGATGAACTAATCTAGAATCATCACTACCACAGACACTGGACATAATAACTAGTTGGAAATGTTGGGTGTGTTCTATGGGTTAAAAGCGTATTGTTCAAAAGTGCATCATTTGCATGTTTGTTTACAAATTGACAATACCACAGTGGTGGCCTATATTAACCACATGGGCGGGATAAAATCGATATCATGTGATAATTTGATCAACACAATCTGGTAATGGTGTGTCGACAAACAGATTTGGCTATCAGCAACTTACCTACCAGGTAAGCTAAATACATGTTAAACCCCAAAGTATTTGCTGAAATTACAAAGCAATATGGAACACCAGATATCGATTTCTTTGCATCCCGACTGAATCACCACGTACCGATGTATGTCGCTTGGGAACCATTCCTTGAGGCAGCAGCGATGGATACATTCTCGCTGAACTGGGGGGAACTAATCTCTATGTTTTCCCCCCTTTTCTGCCTCATCAGTCAGGTACTACGCAAATTACAGATGAACTTTGCTTCGGGCTTTTGGTAGTACCCGACTGGCCTACACAGCCATGGTTCCCAGTGGTCCTTGACAGGGTCATTGAAACCCATGGCCATTCCCAGCGGACCAGATCTACTGATCCACCCTGTATCAGGTGAAAGTCACCAATGCCATGACAGAATAAGCCTACTGGGTTGCAGATTCCAAAAATACTTTTTGATGGACCAGGGATTGTCAAATAGGACCATGGACACGATGACAGCATCTCACCGACTTCCACCAAGAAACAATATCTCTCCAGTATAAGAAAATGGGAAACATACTGCTCGAGAACAGGGACAACTTATTAATCAACCACCATATCTATGTACCCGAGTTCCAGGCCAGTCTTCACCACGATGAAGGTCTGAGCTATAGCACTATCAAATGTGTTAGAAGTGCACTGTCAGTCTATCTAAGACAGGCACCAGGGAAACAGGCCATAGGGTCTCATCCACTGGTGGCCAAATTAATGAGAGGTACCTTCAATTCAAAACCCCCTAGACCTAGATATACCAAGATCTGGGATGTCAGCGTTGGCCTGACATACCCAAGGGATGGCCACCAGCCAGATCCCTCACTCTGGAAACATCTACCCTGTATACGGCCATGCTGCTGGCTTAGTTTCAGCATTAGGGTTCAGTCCTTTTACCTACTCAGACTGGACAATATGGTCGTAACATCAGACCAAATAACATTCACTATTCAGGAGCTGGTAAAACAGAGTAGACCAGGAACTTCAGGACTCATTATGGAATTCCCACCTGACCCCCGTTTATGTGTCATGATTCACCTTCTACTATATATCAACACAATCTAAAGTTCCCGAGGGAGACAAAAAGCGACGATGGGTCAGCCACAAAAAAGCCCCATGGTCGGGTATCGAGTCAAACCATCTCTAGATGGCTCAAACAGGTATTGGGAGCTGCTGGAGTGGATACCGAGATTTACACATCTCACTCCACCAGGGCAGCATCCACGTCGGCGGCTAACAGAATGGACGTGCCATTGGACCTACCCTGGTAACAGCGGGTTGGTCCATGGAAAGAACTTTTCAAACATTCTACAACAAGCCATTAATAAAACCTGTTTCACTTGCAGAGAGAATTATAGACGCTGCAAAAAATATATAATTTAAGCTCGGGGGAGCATTAATTTCTTTGTTATTATTTTCAAATAATATCATTATTGTTTTACAAACAGATTCATGTTTGATTACGATAACATACTTCCTCCCTTGGATGACTTCGGCAGCGAGTGAAGTATGGACTGTTACACAGTTTGAAATCAGGTTTAAAATCTTCACGTAGTCACTCACGTGACTCCGAAGTAAAATAGTAAGATTAAACGAGAACTTACCAGTTTGAAGTTTGATCTGTATTTTACGAGGAGTTACGATGAGGGATTACGTGCCCTCCGCTCCCACCCTCAATTATAGAGATCAACTGGTATCTTAGTTCTCCTTATCTTTACTATGTTTATTTCAATTATTGTATTTTTCTGTGATTCCACACCACTGCTTTGAAGTATGTCGCGCACGGCCTGCTGGACGGGGTCTTCACGTAATCCATCATCGTAACTCCTCATAAAATACAGATCAAACTGGTAAGTTCTTGTTTAATCTTACTATTGTGGTCACTGCCTCCTAAAGGCTCCCTTACCTCGAGTTCCCTTATCAAATCCAGTTCATTACACAACACTAAATCCAGAATTGCCTTCTCCCTGTACAATCCTAGACTCCAGTACAATCTGCTCTAAGAATCCATCATGGAGGCACTCTACAAACTCCCTTTCTTGGGGTCCAGTACCAACCTGATTTTCCCAGTCGACCTGCACGTTGAAATCTCCCATAATCACAGTGGCATTACATTTGCAACATTATAATTTTAAATCTTGATTCAACTATATCCAGGCTACTGTTTGGAGGCCTGTAGATAACTCCCATTAGGGTCTTTTTGCCCTTACAATTCCTAATTTCTATCCATACTAACTCCACATCTCCTTATTCTATGTCACCCCTTGAAAGGGCTGAATTTCATTCATTACCAACAGAGTAGGTATGTTACAAAACCTACCTGAATCGTGGCTGAGCATCTGCCCCACCCCTTGTGTGTGATTTTGGAGCTGTTTGGAGGGGGCGGGTTTAAAACCCGATTTTTACTAGGCTGTTCCAATCGCAGATGTTCAGCCTAGTAAATCATTAACGGAGAATCGCTGCAAGACCCGGTCCCAAAAGCTATTATTAGTTTTATAGGCCTCGAATAGTAGATATAATAATTTTAAAAGCTCTCGTTCAGTTCGCAACCTCTCGCAGCCCCAGGGTTTTATAAAGCAAACAATTAAAGGTATGTACCTTATTTTTACATTAAATGGGGCATGTATATAACCCTATAATTAAAATTTTCTATAGCGAGTAGCTCATTTTGGGCTTTTTATATCCCGCAGTATTTTTCTCGGCATTTGAGGGCACAAATCCAGCGCGATTTGAACGTTCTAAACCAGCGCGTTCACAGAAACCCACTAGAAAACCGATTTAAATGGGCATTTATTTACAGCAATTGAACACTAAATTCCTTCCATTTGGCCTATAAATTAATGTAAATTAGATATTAAAATCATGTTATATTGTGAATTATTTGTGAATAATCTTTGGACACTTAGGCTATTTAAAAATGTTAATCTTTCCTTAAGAAATGAGCCTTTGATTATCCAAGATCACAGCTTTTTTGTAATGTCCATTGAAAATCAATAGGGAACAAGATGCTAATTTCCGAGTATGAAAATGGCCATAACTTTTTTAATACTTGAGATATGAAAGTGAATTTGGTGTCAAATTAAACTTATTGTTATGCTTTATCTGATGGGATAAATTGCAGACTTGATTTTTAAAATCTCAAAATTTTGTAACATTGCTAAACAGAGCTACCCCAAAGTCAGAGCCATTTTATTCATCACATGCACCTGAAGGTGCAGTGAAATGAATTTGCCAGCAGCGAAATACTTTAAAAAAAAAACACAACACACAAAAATTTAACACAAATTTTAACTGCATTCTTCACTGTGGTGGAAGGCAACAAAGTTCAGCCAGTCCTCTTCCTTGTTCACCCGTGGTCGGGCTACAAATCAGTCGGGGCTGACTGATATGATGGAGTCCACAGGCAGGTGGCAGACCGACTCTGGCAACTCTTCCACACAATACACTGGGTTGGGGGGAGCAACTACAGACATTGCTCAAAGGGAGGTGGCCACAGACGCTTTATCAATTGAATTAATTTAAATTGAATTTAAAAATAACATTTAAAAGATATTTGGATATATGCATGGGTAGGAAAAGTCCTGAGGAATATGACACAAACGTAGGCAAACCATACGCCTCCTGATATTTTTCCCATCTTCGGAAAAATATTCCGCTTGTTTATCCTACCTATGGCTCATAATTTTATCAGGTTCCCCCTCAACCTCCAACGTTCTAGAGTAAACAGGCAGACTGTCCAAGCTCTCTCTGCAGCCGTTACAGGCTTGGGGGGGGGGGGGGGGGGGGTGGAGGCAATGGAGAACCAATGGGGACTTGGCGTGGGGGGGGGGGGGGGGGGGGGGGCGGAGAAATAAGGGGACCCTGCGTGGGGGGGGGGGGGGGCACTGAGAACCAAGGGGGACCTGGCGGGGGGGGGGGGGGGGGGGTGCTGAGAACCAAGGGGAACCTGGCGTGGGGGTTGCTGAGAAATAAGGGGACCCTGCGAGGGGGGGGGGCACTGAAAACCCAGGGGGACCTGGCAGGGGGGGGGTGCTGAGAACCAAGGGGAACCTGGCCTGGGGGGGAGGGGTGTTGAGAACTAAGGGATACCTGGCGTGGGGGAGGGGTAAGCGCCAAGAATTAAGGGTGACCCCGCACGAAAAAGGGATGAGTACTTTTTGTAACTTTGTGACGACTCTTTTGCGTACTTTGTAAGCAAAAACAAAGAGGTAGGTACAAGAGACAATAATAAAATATCATTATCATCATCGCCAGTTGTCCATTATAACTGAATAGGGGTTCACATGAAACAACTACCAGACAAAGTTCATTTTAACCCCAATAATGTATTTTGTTGCTGCAAAAAAATAGCAAAGGCTTTTTGTTACATTGTTTAATAGAATATGATTGCACAAGTGTCAATCAAAGCAATTGCTTGCCAATATCAGTGTTCTTCCGCAGTTTAAACAGCAGCCTAAGGTGTTAAAGAGGTCCGTAATAACAAGGGTAGACTGTAAGCCAGGCATCATTCTGCTAAACCTTCTCTGCCCCCTGTCCAGCGCAGCCACATTCATTCTGTAACGGGGTGACCAGTACTTCACACAATTCTCCAAGTGTGGATTAAACAAAGTTATATAAAGCTGCATGATGACTGCAAGGTCACCAACATAATCATGGACAAATCCCACCCCAGTCACTCCCTTTTCTCCCCTCTCCCATCAGGCAAGAGGTACACACGTGTAAAAACAAACACCTCTAGATTCAGGGACCTAAACTCTAGTTTCCTCCCGGCTGTTACCAGGCAACAAAACCATCCTATCACCAAGTAGAGAGTGGTCCTGACCTCCAATCTACCTCATTGGAGACCCTCGGACTATCTTAATTGGACATTACATTGCACTAAATGTTGCAGGTGCTGGAAAAATCGAAGGTAGATAAAAATGCTGGAGAAACACAGCAGGTGAAGCAGCATCTATGGAGCGAAGAAATAGGTAACGATTCGGGTCGAGACCCAGGATGCCTCACCCGCTGAGTTTCTCCAGCATTTTTATCTACATTGCACTAAATGTTAATCACTTTATCTGGACGGCTTGATTGTAATCATGTATAGTCTTTCCACTGACTGGATATCACGCAACAAAAAAGCTTTTCACTGTACCTCTGTATACGTGAGAATAAACTAAACGGTCTCGTACAGTCAATGCCCCAAGCAAGCCATGAAGGCGCCTGCAGCTAATTTCTATGTTTCTATACCACATGCTTCTTTACCACTCCATCAACATGTTGCTGTTCATCGGCTTTCAGTAATGACACATGTTGTGGGGAACTCCTGAGCAATCTCCTCACTATGTGTTGATATATGTCACCTCAGTAACGGTACTTCCTGTATGTTTCATGTTTTTCCACAGCAATGTAAGGACCCCTGTTGTAAAGCGTCATCTTGTAAACTCAAGCGTGGAGCAAAATGTTCATCTCTTGGTCCGTGCTGCAAGAAATGCAAAGTAAGGGCTTTGATGGTATGCAGATGAGGTCTGAACACAAACAAGGTCTTGGGGAGATAGGTGATTTCATAATTTAAACACGTTAGTTTCCATTTCAGCAGAAGAGCAAATTCAAGAGTTCTCCTGAGTTTCTCCTGATTCGAATTCGGAGAATTACGGTAATGGCCGCTCGCAGGTATTCAGGGATCTTGTGGACATTTTTCAACATGTTGAAAATTCTTCACGAGTCTTCACAAGCTTACAGCGTTTCCCGAGTACCTCTGTTAGCGTTACAAGCCACTAAGCAGCATCCGACGTACCTGCTACATATATTCTACGTGCTTACCATGAGTTAGATTTTTTTTTTACCTTGGGAGAGCTCTTGAATTACCTCTTTCAGTGGGACAGGCCCTTAAGGGTTTCTTTTCACAGCCGTGTGGATGACTTCCACGCAACAACATGTGGCTGATTTGACCGCACAGTGACACTATGGGCCTGAAGCCTCTTTTACTTTGCATGACAGGAATCCTTTGGTGAGCAGGCACATTTTCCCTGAGATTGTAGTCACACTCAGTGGCCCAACTCATACACCCCAACAAAGATGTCCATCTGCGTTAGTCCCAGTTTGTACTTTGTCCATGTCCTCCACACCTTTTCTATCCATGTACTTACCCAAATACCTTTTAAATGTTGTCATTGGACCTTCCTCCACCACGTCCCCAGGCAATTGTTTCCACATACCCACCAATCTAATGATTGCATGGAATCCAGGGTGGGTTGGCCAGTTGGATTCAACATTATAACCATATAACCTTATACCAATTACAGCACAGAAACAGGCCATCTTGACCCTTCTAGTCCGTGCCGAACACGTATTCTCCCCTAGTCCCATCTACCTGCGCTCAGACCATAACCCTCCATTCCTTTCCCATCCATATAACTATCCAATTTATTTTTAAATGATAAAAACGAACCTGCCTCCACCACCTTCACTGGAAGCTCATTCCACACCGCTACCACTCTCTGAGTAAAGAAGTTTCCCCTCATGTTACCCCTAAACTTCTGTCCCTTAATTCACAAGTCATGTCCTCTTGTTTGAATCTTCCCTACTCTCAGTGGGAAAAGCTTATCCACGTCAACTCTGTCTATCCCTCTCATCATTTTAAAGACCTCTATCGTCCCCCCTTAACCTTCTGCGCTCCAAAGAATAAAGCCCTAACTTCAACCTTTCTCTGTAACTTAGTTGCTGAAACCCAGGCAACATTCTAGTAAATCTCCTCTGTACTCTCTCTATTTTGTTGACATCCTTCCTATAATTAGGCGACCAAAATTGTACACCGTACTCCAGAATTGGCCTCACCAATGCCTTGTACAATTTTAACATTACATCCCAACTTCTATACTCAATGCTCTGATTTATAAAGGCCAGCACACCAAAAGCTTTCTTTACCACCCTATCTTCATGAGATTCCACTTTCAGGGAACTGTGCACAGTTATTCCCAGATCCCTCTGTTCACCTACATTTTTCAATTCCCTACCATTTACAGGTGCACAACCTTTTATCCGAAAGCCTTGGGGCCAGACACTTGTCGGATTTCGGACATTTTCGGATTTCCGAATGGAAGATTTTTAGCGTAGATTAGGTAGGTAGCGCGGGCGGCTTGAAAAGTCTTGAGCGACTGCCTCCTCCCCGGAGACCGGGGAATCATTGTAAATCATTGCATACATGTTAGTCAGTTAGTTTGGAGGGATTTTATGTGGTGGTGGTGGGGTGGGTGGGTGAAGAGGGAAACTTTAATTCTTAGTCCCCTACCTGGTCGGCGACTCCCAACATCGCGGAGCTGGGGCGGCGCCGGTTGGAGCTCCGACCCCTGCAACTCTACCCCTGGCTGCGAGGCGCTCCAAATCCAGCGCCGCCCACGGTCGGACGCCTGCAGCCCCAGCTCCGCGAATGTTGGGAGAAGGCGGCCTCCGCGCCCTGGAGCTTACCGCACAGCGACCCGGTAAGGCATTGCCCGCTTCCCGCTGGTATCCCAGCGCTGCGACGCCACCGACTCCCAACATTTGCGGAGCTGCGGTGGGGGGTGTCCGGCCGCGGGCGGCGCTGGATTTGGAGCGCCTCGCAGCCAGGGGTAGAGTTGTCGGGGTCGGAGCTACAACCGGCGCCGCCCGCAGCCCCAGCTGGGAGTTGGCGGCCACAGCGCTGCGGAGCTTACTGCACGGCGACCCGGTAAGGCATTGACCGCTCCCTCTCTCTCCGACCAGGTAGGGGACTAAGAATTAAAGTTTACCCCTTCACCCCCCCTTCACATAAAAGCCCTCCAAACTAACTGGCTAACATTTAAGCAATGATTTACAGATGTTTAAGTGTCTCCCCGGTCTCCGGGGAGGAGGCAGCCGCTACAGTAGTACAGACCTGGGTTGACCGTGGGTCGTTTCGGGTCAAGTTTGGCGCCAAACGCGAGCTTTGGTGTGCAGACGACATCCTGGAAAAAATGGCCGGTTTTCGGAGTTTTTCGGTTTCCAGAACACCGAATAAAAGGTTGTGCACCTGTACCATGTACGTCATATTTTGATTTGTCCTGCCAAGATGCAGCACCTCACACTTATCAGCATTAAACTCCATCTGCCATCTTTCAGCCCACTCTTCCAACTGACACAAATCTCTCTGTAAACTTTGAAAATCTACTTCATTATCCACAACACCACCTATCCTAGTATCATCTGCATACTTACTAATCCAATTTACCACCCCATCATCCAGATCATTGATCTACATGACAAATAACAGTGGACCCAACACAGATCACTATGACACCCCACTAGTCACTGGCCTCCAACCTGACAAACAACCATCCACCATTACTCTCTGGCATCTCCCATTCAGCCACTGTTGAATCCATCTTGCTACTCCACCATTAATACCCAACAATTGAACCTTCTTAACCAACCTTCCGTGAGGAACCTTGTCAAAGGCCTTACTGAAGTCCATATATACAACATCCACTGCTTTACCCTCATCAATTTCCCGAGTAACCTCTTCAAAAAATTCAAGAAGATTAGTCAAACATGACCTTCCAAGCACAAATCCATGTTGACTGTTCCGAATCAGACCCTGTTTATCCAAATGCTCATATATATATATTATTTCTAAGTACCCTTTCCATTAATTTGCCCACCACTGACGTCAAACTAACAGGTCTATAATTGCTAGGTTTACTCTTAGAACCCTTTTTAAACAATGGAACAACATGCGCAGTACGCCAATCCTCCGGCACTATTCCCGTTTCTAATGACATTTGAAATATTTCTGTCATAGCCCCTGCTATTTCTACACTAACTTCCCACAATGTCCTAGGGAATATCCTGTCCGGACCTGGAGACTTATCCACGTTTATATTTCTCAAAATTAATTTGTCAGTACTTCGACTTGAGGAAGGAGACAAGGAGTAGTTGTGGAGGGGTTGGTTTTGCTGATTGGAGGTCTGTTAACAATAGAGTTAACATAGAAACAGAAAAATTGGTGCAGGAGGAGGACATTCGCCTCTTCGAGCCAGTACCGCCATTCATTGCGATCATGGTTGATCGTCCCCAATCTCCTAATCTGAGGAAAGACATTCTTGCCATAGAGGGAGTACAGAGAAGGTTCACCAGACTGATTCCTGGGATGTCAGGACTTTCATATGAAGAAAGACTTGATAGACTCGGCTTGTACTCGCTAGAATTTAGAAGATTGAGTGGGGTTTCTTATAGAGAACTTACAAAATTCTTAAGGGGTTGGACAGGCTAGATGCAGGAAGATTGTTCCCGATGTTGGGGAAGTCCAGAACAAGGGGTCACAGTTTAAGGATAAGGGGGAAATCTTTTGTGAACACAAACTTGTTAAAAAGGCGATGCAAACAATTGGGCAGCAGCCACCCGACAACCAAAATTCATTTTGTGAACACAAACTTGTTAAAAAGACGAGGCAAACAATTGGGCAGCAGCCACATTTCCGCCGCATCGAGGGGACTCACCGTGGAGTAGATGTGCGTTCAGTGTTATTCGCAGCTCAGAGAGCCGTGACCCTCTCGCTTCCTGGGTTTGGCAGAGACTGATTGAGGGACTACACTTCTACACTTCCGGGTTTTATAGTCCCTCCCCCCTGCCGCCAGCGGGGGCAGCAGAGAGAATGTGGAATTTGTAAAAAAAATAATATCTCTCAGATTTTTTATCGATGGAAAAAATCCTCCGGCTCCGGAAGGGGGAGCGTGGCTCTGAACGAGGTGGCCAAAAGTGACGGCCGTATGGCAGTGTTCTCCCGGAAATCGCAGCACAGTGGGCCAAAAGCGGTCAAGATCAAGAATTTTAGTAATATACTAGACCAAGTGCAGACCCGTTGGGTCTGTTCCCCCAACGTGCGGTTGTGGGAGGGGGGGGTGGGGGATGCGGCATGCAGCGTCACACACGCTAAACTAAGAGAGAGGGGGGGAAGAGAGAAGGGGGAGAAGAGAGGGGGGGAGAGAGAGAGGGGGGGAAGAGAGAGAGAGAGTGAAGAGAGAGGGGGGGAAGAGAGAGAGGGGGGAGAGGGAGAGAGAGAGACAGAGAGAGAGGGGGGGGGAGAGAGAGAGAGAGACAGAGAGAGAGAAAGAGACAGAGAGAGAGAAAGAGAGAGAGACAGAGAAAGAGAGAGAGGGGGGGAGAGAGAGAGGGAGGGGAAGAGAGAGAGAGGGGTGGTGAGAAATAGGGAGAGAGAGAGAGATAGGGAGAGAGAGCCGGGGAGAGAGGGAAGGAGGGGGCGAGAGAGAAGAGAGAGGGGGAGAGAGAGAGAGGGGAGGGGGAGAGAGAGGGAGAGAGAGAGGAGAGAGAGAGAAAGAAAGAGAGAGGGATAGGGAGAGAGGGGGGTGGGGAGAGAGAGAGAGAGGAGGGGGGAGGAGGGAGAGAGAGAGAGGCGAGGGGGGAGAGAGAGGGGGGAGGAAGAGGGAGAGGGGGGGGGGAGGAGAGAGGAGAGGGGGGGAGGAAGAGGAGGAGGGGGGAGGAAGAGGAGAGGGGGGAGGAAGAGGGAGAGGGGGGGGAAGAGGAGAGGGGGGGGGAAGGGGAGGAGAGGGGGGAGGAAGGGGAGAGGGGGGGAAGGGGGGAGGGGGGGGAAGGGGAGAGGGGGGGGGAGAGGGGGAGAGGGGGTGGGGGGGGGGGGGGAGGGAGAGGGGGGGGAAGGGGGAGAGGGGGGGGGGGGGAGGAGGAGAGGGGGGGGGGGGAGAGAGGAAGGGGGGGGGGGGGAAGAGGGGGGAAGGGAGGGGGGGGGGGAGGAAGAGAGGGGGGGGAAAGAGAGGGGGGGGAAGAGAGGGGGGGGAAGAGAGGGGGGGGAAGAGAGGGGGGGGAAGAGAGGGGGGGAAGAGAGGGGGGGAGAGAGGGGGGGAAGAGAGAGAGGGGGGGAGAGAGGGGGGGAGAGAGGGGGGGAGAGAGGGGGGGGAGAGGGGGGGGAGAGGGGGGGGAGAGAGGGGGGGAGGGGGGGGGGGGGGGGGGGGGAGGAGGGGGGGGAGAGGGGGGGAGAGGGGGGGGGAGGGGGGGGGGAGAGAGAGAGAGAGAAAGGGGGAGGGGGGGGGAGGGGGGGAGAGAGAGAGGGGGAGAGAGAAAGAGGGGGAGAGAGAGAGAGAAAGAAAGAGAGAGGGATAGGGAGAGAGGGAGGGGGGGAGAGAGAGGAGAGGGGGGGGGGAGGGGAGAGAGAGAGAGGGGAGGAGGAGAGGAGGAGAAGAGGAGAGGGGGGGAGGAAGAGAGGAGAGGGGGGAGGAGGGAGAGGGGAGGGGGGGGGGGGTAGAGAGGGGGAAGGAGATGGAAGGGAGGAGAGTGGGAGAGGGGGAGGGGGAAGAGGGGGGGGGGGAGAGAGGGGGGGGGAAGAGAGGGGGGGGGAAGAGAGGGGGGGGGGGAAGAGAGGGGGGGGGGCGAGAGGGGGGGGGGAGAGAGGGGGGGGGGAAGAGAGGGGGGGGGAGAGGAGGAGGAGGGGGGGGGGGGGAGAGAGAGAGAGGGGGGGGGGGGAGAGAGAGGGGGGGGGAGAGAGAGGGGGGGGGAAGAGAGAGGGGGGGGGGAGAGAGGGAGGGGGGGAAGAGAGGGGGGGGGGGAAGAGAGGGGGGGGGGGGAAGAGAGGGGGGGGGGGGGAAGAGAGGGGGGGGGGGGAAGAGAGGGGGGGGGGGAAGAAGAGAGGGGGGGGGAAGAGAGGGGGGGGGAAGAGAGGGGGGGGGGAAGAGAGGGGGGGGGAAGAGAGAGAGGGGGGGAGGAGAGAGAGGGGGGGGAAGGAGAGGGGGGGGGGGGGAAGAGAGGGGGGGGGGAAGAGAGGGGGGAGGAAGAGAGGGGGGGGAGGAAGAGAGGGGGGGGGGAGGGGGGGAGAGAGAGGGGGGGAGAGAGGGGGGGGAGAGAGGGGAAGAGAGGGGGGGGAAGAGGAAGAATGGGAGAAGGAGAGGAGAGAGAGAGGGGGGGGGGGGAGAGAGGGGAGGGGAAGAGGGTGTGAGAAAGAGAGAGAGAGAGAGAGGAAAATTCCTCAGCACACATGCGGCGGAGGAGGGCTCTGAGCGAGGTGGCCAAAAATGACGGCCGTAGGTGGCGGCATTCTCTCGGAAATCGCAGCACAGATTGCCAAAATCGGTCAAGAGCAGAGTTTTAGTAATATAGATAGATAGATAAAAGGAATGGACAACCAAGATGCAGGAAAAATGTTCCCAATGTTGGGTGAGCCCAGAAGTAGGGGCCACAGTCTTAGAATAAAGGGGAGGCCATTTAAGACTGAGGTGAGAAAAATCTTTGTCACCCAGAGAGTAGTGAGTTTGTGGAATTCCCTGCCACAAAGGGCAGTGGAGGCCAAGTTACTGGATGGATTTAAGAGAGAGTTAGATAAAGCTCTAGGGGGCTAGTGGAATCAAGGGAGATGAGGAGAAGGCAGGCACGCATTATTGATTGGAGACGATCAGTCATGATCACAATGAATGGCAGTGCTGGCTCGAAGGGCCGAATGGCCTCCTCCTGCATCTATTTTCTATGTTTCTATGTCCTACAGTTTCCCAAATAGTCAACACCAGTTAACAAAACAAAAACACCAGGAGATTGCACGGCTGCAAGGCAAAGACGGTTGTGGGGTTTTAACTTTCCCAATATAGACTGGCACTATTGTAGATGGGCTGTCATTTGCCATGTGTGATGAGGAGTTTCTTCAGACATTATGTATAGGACCCTATAACGGAGAGGGCCCCTACTCTGGGGGGATTAGCAGGGCAAATTACTGAAGTGTCAGTGGGTAAGCACAGTTCCATCAGCTTTAAAATACTTTTGATTAAGGACAGGGTGGGTCCACATGTGATGTTCTAAATTCAGGCAAGGCCAACATGGATGGTATTGGAAAGGAACTTGCAAAACTCACACAGATTCTGCCTGAGCGGTTGTAGTATTTCCGGTTTGTATTTTTACAACCTCAGCCCCTGTGTATACAGTACCCCCACACTTCACAGGGGACACCCCTGCTGCCTACCCTCCACCTCACTATCAGCTCCTCCAACCCCCTCTCCTCCCCCCCCCCCACAGCCTGCCATCCTCTGATGCCGTTTTCCTTCAGTTCCTCCCAGCAGGCACGGAGTGTAGGCCCAGACGGGGGGAGTGCGACCTGCCCGAGTTCTGCACGGGACGCTCCCAAGATTGCCCCGACAATCACTACATGAAAGATGGCTACACCTGCAGCAACGGGACCTTTTTCTGCAACCAGGGATTCTGCCGGTCTGCAGACAAGCAATGCCAGGATACCTGGGGCAAAGGTGAGTACAGGCTGCCGGCAGCCACCAGATGGCAGCACTGATCCCCTCCCCACACATGGCAGTGGCTTTGTCCAATGTCTACATCTGACTGGGTGGACATGCTGATCATCAAAGCTCTCTCAATCTGCTGTGAGTCCTGATCTGCAGGAGTGGGGCTGGGGGTGGGGCCATCACTGGGTCAGCCCCAGCCTGGTGCAAGCTAGTTCAACATGAACATCCCGCGGTCCAGGCATAAGCTCAGGGGCGACCGCGCCTTTGCGGTTGCAGCTCCTAGACTGTGGAACAGCACCTCTCTTCCAATCAGAACTGCCCCCTCCATCGACTCCTTTAAGTCTGCTGTAGATTTGGGAGGAACAACAGCAGCAACAGATTAGCAAGAGATACGACTGATTGGCTCTAGCCCAAGTGGGAGGAGAGGGGTGAAAACAGTTGAAAACTGAGGAATTTGCTTTGTAAATTGGTAAATCAGGCAATTTATCAGTCAATTTAAGCAGGGCAGCTCTTTGCGAGCAGCAGTGAGGGAAGTGCCTTGTGAGAAAAGTGTGAGTCTTTGGCTCGAGAGTCTTCGACGAGGCTGAGGAGACCACGCAATACGCTTGAGAGGTAGAGACCAAAGAAGGAGATGTCAGGCAAGCTGATTCAGTGTGATGCTTGCAGTATGGGGGAGGTCAAGGACACCGCTGGTGCCTCTGGCTGCTACAAATGCGAAAAATGCATCCAGGTAGAGCTCCTGAAGGGCCGTGTTGGGGAACTGGAGAAGCAAGTGGATGACCTCCGGTTTGTACGAGAAACGGAGTTGTTCCTTGACAAGTCCTACATTACGAGTGTTACACCTAAGGTACTGGAAGAGAGAAGGTGGGAGACAGTGAGAAAGGGAGGGAAACGTGGAATGCAAACGTTCCCGGGTGGTGTGCCTCTTGTAAACAGGTTCATCCGCTTAGAAGCTGTTGGGACAGAAGACGTGAGCGGCGGACTGGCCTGTGATGCGAATAGGGCTGTTGAGCCAAAACCGAAAAGGCCTAAGGCAGGCAAGGCCATTGTAGTGGGAGACTCCATCGTGAGAGGTACGGACAGGGGTTTCTACGGCAACAGACGAGATTCAAGGAAGATGTGCTGCCAGGATCCGGGATGTCACGGGCAGAGTGCAGAAAATCCTCAAGGGCGAAGGTGAACATCCGGAAGTGGTAGTGCATGTCAGCACAAACGATGTCGGAAAGAAGGGGATGAATATTCTGCAGCGTGACTTTAGAGAGGTCGGAAAAATGTTGAAAAGCAGGACCTCCAGGGTTGTTATCTCCGGTTTGCTTCCAGTTCCCCGTGCTGGCGAGAGCAGGAACAGGGAGATACGGGACCTGAACGTGTGGCTGAGGAACTGGTGCACGGGGCAGGGATTTAGATTCTTAGATCACTGGGATCTGTTTTGGGGTAAGGGGGAACTGTACAAAAGGGACGGATTGCATCTTAACAGGTGGGGGACCAGCATTCTGGCAGGCAGGTTTGCCACTGCTACACTGGTGGCGTTAAACTGAATAAGGGGGGTGGGGTGTTGAATGGGATAGTGGAGGCTGGAGTTAAAGGGAAAGGGTTTCTTAAATGTGCGAGCGTAGAGACGGAGGGGTGTAAAATGAGGGTAGAAGAAATAGGTAACAAGGTGAAAAGTAAAAGTGGCAGGCAGACAAAAATCAAAAAGGGCCACTTTTCCACATAATTGTATAAGGGGTAAGAGTGTTGTAAAAACAAGCCTGAAGGCTTTGTGTCTCAATGCATTCGTAATAAGGTGGATGAGTTGAATGTGCAGATAGCTATTAATGACTATGATATAGTTGGGATCACGGAGACATGGCTCCAGGGTGACCAAGGCTGGGAGCTGAACATCCAGGGATATTCAATATTCAGGAGGGGTAGACAGAAAGGAAAAGGAGGTGGGGTAGCGTTACTGATTAGAGAGGGGATTAATGCAATGGAAAGGAAGGACATTAGTTTGGAGGATGTGGAATCGGTATGGCTAGAGCTGCGAAACACTAAGTGGCAGAAAACGCTGGTGGGTGTTGTGTACAGGCCACCTAACAGTAGTAGTGAAGTTGGAGATGGTATCAAACAGGAAATTAGAAATGCGTGCGACAAAGGCAAAACAGTTATAATGGGTGACTTCAATCTACATATAGATTGGGTGAATCAAATTGGCAGGGGTGCTGAGGAAGAGGATTTCTTGGAATGTATGCGGGATAGTTATCTAAATCAACATGTAGAGGAACCAACGAGAGAGCAGGCTATTTTAGACTGGGTATTGAGTAATGAGGAAGGGTTAGTTAGCAATCTTGTTGTACGTGTCCCCTTGGACAAGAGTGACCATAATATGGTTGAGTTCTTCATTAGGATGGAGCGTGACATTGTTAATTCAGAAACAATGGTTCTGAACTTAAAGAAAGGTAACTTTGAAGGTATGAGACGTGAATTGGCCAAGATTGACTGGCAATTAATTCTAAAAGGGTTGACGGTGGATATGCAATGGAAGACATTTAAAGACTGCATGGATGAACTACAAAAATTGTTCATCCCAGTTTGGCAAAAGAATAAATCAGGGAAGGTAGTACATCCAAGGATAACAAGGGAAATCAGGGATAGTATCAAAGCGAAGGATGATGCGTACAAATTAGCCAGAAAAAAAGCAGCATACCGGAGGACTGGGAGAAATTCAAAGACCAGCAGAGGAGGACAAAGGGCTTAATTAGGAAAGGAAAAATAGATTATGAAAGAAAACTGGCAGGGAACATAAAAACTGACTGCAAACGTTTTTATAGATATGTGAAAAGAAAGAGATTAGTTAAAACAAATGTAGGTCCCTTGCAACAAATGTAGGTCCCTTGGGGAACAAGGATATGGCGGACCAATTGAATAACTACTTTGGTTCCGTCTTCGCTAAGGAAGACATAAATAATTTGCCGGAAATAGCAGGGGCCCGCGGGTCAAAGGAGTTGGAGGAATTGAGTGAAATCCAGGTTAGCCGGGAAGTGGTGTTGGGTAAATTGAATGGATTAAAGGCTGATAAATCCCCAGGGCCAGATAGGCTGCATCCCAGAGTACTTAAGGAAGTAGCTCCAGAAATAGTGGATGCATTAGTAATAATCTTTCAAAACTCTTTAGATTCTGGAGTAGTTCCTGAAGATTGGCGGGTAGCAAACGTAACCCCACTTTTTAAGAAGGGAGGGAGAGAGAAAATGGGGAATTACAGACCAGTTAGTCTAACATCGGTAGTGGGGAAACTGCTAGAGTCAGTTATTAAAGATGGGATAGCAGCACATTTGGAAAGTGGTGAAATCATTGGACAAAGTCAGCATGGATTTACGAAAGGTAAATCATGTCTGACGAATCTTATAGAATTTTTCGAGGATGTAACTAGTAGCGTGGATAGGGGAGAAACCAGTGGATGTGGTGTATCTGGACTTCCAGAAGGGGTTTCAACAAGGTCCCACGAAAGAGATTAGTATACAAACTTAATGCACACGGCATTGGGGGTTCAGTATTGATGTGGATAGAGAACTGGCTGGCAAACAGGAAGCAAAGAGTAGGAGTAAATGGGTCCTTTTCACAATGGCAGGCAGTGACTAGTGGGGTACCGCAAAGCTCAGTGCTGGGACCCCAGCTATTTACAATATATATTAATGATCTGGATGAGGGAATTGAAGGCAATATCTCCAAGTTTGCGGATGACACTAAGGTGGGGGGCAGTGTTAGCTGTGAGGAGGATGCTACGAGACTGCAAGGTGACTTGGATAGGCTGGGTGAGTGGGCAAATGTTTGGCAGATGCAGTATAATGTGGATAAATGTGAGGTTATCCATTTTGGTGGCAAAAACGGGAAAGCAGACTATTATCTAACTGGTGGCCGATTGGGAAAGGGGGAGATGCAGCGAGACCTGGGTGTCATGGTACACCAGTCATTGAAGGTAGGCATGCAGGTGCAGCAGGCAGTAAAGAAAGCGAATGGTATGTAAGCTTTCATTGCAAAAGGATTTGAGTATAGCAGCATGGAGGTTCTACTGCAGTTGTACAGGGTCTTGGTGAGACCACACCTGGAGTATTGCATACAGTTTATACTCCAAATCTGAGGAAGGACATTATTGCCATAGAGGGAGTGCAGAGACGGTTCACCAGACTGATTCCTGGGATGTCAGGACTGTCTTATGAAGAAAGACTGGATAGACTTGGTTTATACTCTCTAGAATTTAGGAGATTGAGAGGGGATCTTATAGAAACTTACAAAATTCTTAAGGGGTTGGACAGGCTAGATGCAGGAAGATTGTTCCCGATGTTAGGGAAGTCCAGGACAAGGGGTCACAGCTTAAGGATAATGGGGAAATCCTTTAAAACCGAGATGAGAAGAACTTTTTTCACACAGAGTGGTGAATCTCTGGAACTCTCTGCCACAGAGGGTAGTTGAGGCCAGTTCATTGGCTATATTTAAGAGGGAGTTAGATGTGGCCCTTGTGGCTAAGGGGATTAGGGGGTATGGAGAGAAGGCAGGTACGGGATACTGAGTTGAATGATCAGCCATGATCATATTGAATGGCGGTGCAGGCTCGAAGGGCCGAATGGCCTACTCCTGCACCTAATTTCTATGTTTCTACGTCGAGACTTAGAACTCATCTTTACTCTCAAGCCTTCCTTGACGTCCTCTGAGGGAAGGTTATATGTATGTATTTATGTATGTGCTTAATCTATGAACCACTGTTGTGTAACGCTAGTACCTCCACCAATGTAAAGCACTTTGGCCAACGAGAGTTGTTTTTTTAATGTGCTATTGAAATAAAAGTGACGACTTAGAGAGAGCGGGTGAAGAATTTTAAAGCAACTTGTGGGCATATGCCAGGAAAGGCAGTGGGGCCACAGACTTATACCATGGGGGTGCGATCATGGGAGTGATGAGTGGCTGCTGGTTTCATTTCTCTCTGTCCTTTAGCCAGTCTGTCATCCCCTCCATTTCACATTTACTGTCTTGTCACCTGCATCATGTTCTCCAACTGTCCGTCTCACTCCAGAACAGAATGGAAGTAGGCTGATGAATGCTGCCAATGTCGGTGCAGCCTGCTTCTAGCTTTAGATCTGTACTCTCCCATGTTCTCTTTGACAGATGCCAAGTCTGCTGTGAAAATTTGCTATGAACTTACAAATATGGAAGGAACCGAGTATGGGCATTGTGGTACGGACCATGATGGCAAATACATCAAATGCAGTGCTGGGTATGTATGACACAGAATCCAGTTTGTTTCCCTGCCTGCGGACACATGAAAAGTGACACGTGGGGTGACAGAGGAAGGAAATCCACATTAGGCAGTAAATGGTGTTGGATAGACTGATGGGAATGAAGGCTGATAAATCCACAGGGCCTGATGGTCTGCATCCCAGGGTACTTAAGGAAGTGGCTCTAGAAATCGTGGATGCATTGGTGATAATTTTCCAATGTTCCATAGACACAGGATCAGTTCCTGTGGATTGGAGGGTAGCTAATGTTATCCCACTTTTTAAGAAAGGCGTGAGAGAGAAAACGGGGAATTATGGACCAGTTAGCCTGACATCGGCGGTGGGGAAGTTGCTGGAGTCAACTATAAAAGCTGAGATAGCCGCACATTTGGATAGCAGTAACAGGATCGGCCCGAGTCAGTATGGTTTTACAAAAAGGAAATCATGCTTGACTAATCTTCTGGAATTTTTTGAAGATGTAACTAGGAAAATGGACAAGGGAGAGCCAGTGGATATAGTGTACCTGGACTTTCAGAAAGCCTTTGAGAAGGTCCCACATAGGAGATTAGTGGGCAAAATTAGGGCTAATGGTATTGGGGGTAGGGTGCTGACATGGATAGAGAAGTGGTTGGCAGACAGGAAACAAAGAGTAGGGATTAACGGGCCCCTTTCAGAATGGCAGGCAGTGACTAGTGGGGTACCGCAAGGCTCGGTGCTGGGACCGCAACTATTTACAATATACATCAATGACTCGGATGAAGGGATTCAAGGTAACATGAGCAAATTTGCAGATGACACAAAGCTGGGTAGCAGTGTAAACTGTGAGGAGGATGCTATGAGAATGCAGGGTGACTTGGAAAGGTTGGTGGAGTGGGCAGATGCATGGCAGATGAAGTTTAATGCGGACAAATGTGAGGTTATCCACTTTGGTGGCAAAAACAAGAAGGCAGATTACTATCTAAATGGCGTCAAGTTTGGTAAAGGGGAAGTACTATGGGATCTGAGGGTCCTTCTACTTCAGTCTATGAAAGTAAGCATGCACGTACAGCAGGCAGTGAAGAAATCGAATGGCATGTTGGCCTTTATAACAAGAGGAATCGAATATAGCAGCAAAGAGGTCCTTTTCTGCAATTGTACAGAGCCCTAGTGAGACCACATCTAGAGTATTGTTTGCAGTTTTAGTCCCGTAATTTAAGGAAGGACATTCTTGCTATTGAGGGAGTGCATCGTAGGTTTACAAGGTTAATTCCCGGGATGGCAGAACTGTCTTATGCTGAGAGAATGAAGCAGCTGGGCTTGTACACTCTGGTCTTTAGAAGGATGAGAGGGTTTCTCATTGAAACTCATAAGATTGTTAAGGGCTTGGACACGCTAGAGGCAGGAAATATTTTCCTGATGTTGGGGGAGTCCTGAACTAGGGGCCACAGCTTAAGAATAAGGAATAAGCCATTTAGAACGGAGACGAGGAAACACTTTTTCACACAGTCTGTGGAAATCTCTGCCTCAGAAGGTGGTGGAGGCAAGTTTTCTGGATGCTTTCAAGAGAGAGCTAGATAGGGTTCTTAAAAATAGCGGAGTCAGGGGATATGGGGAGAAGGCAGGAGCGGGGTACTGATTGGGGATGATCTAATCCTGCACCTATTGTCTAAAAGTCATTTCTATATTTTGTAGAATTAAAACTGGAAAATTCTTTTATCAATCCATCATAATTTATCCACAAATAAGTCCACCCTGCACACTAGACATACTGGACTTGTTCCATGTGGCCCATATTTATCTCAACCCTTCCTATCCATGTATCCGTCCAAATGCCTTTTAAATATTAGTGTTAGGCCGTGGGCCGAGCAACGAAAGAAAATGTGCCTACAATTTAACTTTCGTGACGCAAGTCTGGTATCTACTTGAAATTTGTTAGATAAAATATAATTGAGAAGGAATTCATAACTCGTCAGTGTCAAAATTTGCACATTAATTAATTAAGCTAATTAGAAAATTAAATCGAAAAAGTAACAGCG
Organism: Leucoraja erinaceus; assembly: GCF_028641065.1. NCBI lineage: Eukaryota > Metazoa > Chordata > Chondrichthyes > Rajiformes > Rajidae > Leucoraja > Leucoraja erinaceus. The sequence continues at coordinate 405,107 of NW_026576729.1, read as the reverse complement.
CCATTTAGTGCTTAATACTCATATTACTTTATGGGGAGCCTAATTCCGTGCTGAAGTCTATTTAAACCATATATAATATACCAATTTTATATTATACCAATTATCTCTATATTACTAAAAGTCTGATCTTGACCGCATTTATCTCGCTGTGATGTGATTTCCAAGAGAACGCCGCCACGTACGGTCGTCATTTTTGGCTACCTCGCTCGGAGCCCCCCTCTGCCTTCCTGGACCAGAGGATTTTTCCCATTGAATAAAAATCAGAGAGATATTAATGTTTTTAAATAACTTGCCATTCTCTCTGCTGCCCCTGCTGGAGGGAGGGGGAGGGACTATAAAACCAGGAAGTGGTGTGCCTCACTCAGTCTCTGCAAGATGGAGGAAGCCAGAGGGTCACGTTTCTCTGAGCTCTGAATAACACTGAACACATGTCTCCTCAACTTTGAGTGCCCTTAATGTGGTTTGAAAATGAAAATATGGTTGGTTTGAAGTAAAAAGGCACTGCCTGCAAATGGTTGCTTAGGGGGGTTGGGTGAGGTAGTAAAGCACTGCCTGCAAATGGTTGCTTGGGGAGGTTGGGTTGAAGTGAAAAGGCACGGCCTGGAAATGGTTGTTTTGGGGGTTTGGGTTGAAGTGAAAAGGCACTGCCTGCAAATGGTAGTTTGTCTAAAGTTGACAACTTCCTGTTTGCACTATATTGATTTTCATTTTATGTCGTGATAACATTAAATCCTGGATGGCCCTAAACATTTAAAATGTTAATGAAAAGAAAACAGAAGTGATAATGTTTGGTCCCAATGGCTCCCGTGAACCTCCCCCTGTTGACTTGAGTCCCTTGGCACTGTATGTGAAGCCAACAGTTTTAAACGCGATTTTTACTAGGCTGTTCCAATCGAAGATGTTCAGCCTAGTAAATCATTAACGAAAAATCGCTGAAAGACCCCGTCGCAAAAGGTATTATTAGTTTTTATGGCCTTGTATAATAGTTATAGTAGTTTTAAAATCACTCTCTCAACCCGCGCCCTCTCGCAGCCCCAGGGTTTTATAAAGCAAACAATTAAAGGTATGTACCTTATTTTTACATTAAATGGGGCTTCTTAAGAACCCTGTCTATAAAGTTTTCTATAGCGAGTAGCTCATTTTGGGCTCTTTATATCCCGCAGTATTTTTCTGGGCATTTGAGGGCACAAATCCACTGCAATGTGAACGTTCTAAACCAGCGCGTTCACAGGATCCCAGTAGAAAGCTGATTTTAAAATGGACTTTAATTTACAGCAATTGAACACTAAATTCCTTCCTTTTGGCCTATAAATTGATGTAAATGAGATTTTAAAATCATGTTTTATTGTGAATTATTTGTGAATATTATTTGGACACTTAGGCTATTTAAAAATGTTAATCATTTATTAAGAAATGGATAGATGTTTAGATCTAGTAATTGAAGTTTGAAATTAGCTACAATTGGGTAACTAACTAATTATATGCTTTAATTTCAGGTCATCCAAGTAAGATTATCTTATATTTGTTTCAGAATGGTTCAATCTATGATAACTGAAAATTTCATTCAGTTCTCTTAATTTTTAAGAAGGTTATGGGCTTTTGACTGTCCACGATCACAGCTTTTTTGTTATGTCCATAGAAAATCAATAGGGAACAAGATGCTAATTTCTGAGTATGAAAATGGCCATATCTTTTTTTATTACTTGAGATATGAAAGTGAATTAGGTGTCAAATTAAACTTATTTTTATGCTTTATCTGATGGGATAAATTGCAGACTTGATTTTTTAAATCTCAAAATTTTATAACATTGCTACATAGAGCCGGCTCCATCACCGAAGTCCTCAGAAACAAAAGACGCCTGCGGGCTGGATGTTTTCGGGTTACGGGCAGGATCTAGCCCGTGGGCCATAGATTGCCGACCCCTGCCCTAACCCTAACCCTCTTCCACTGAGAGGAAAATGCCTATCCCTAACCCTAACACTGATCCTGACCCTAATCCTAACCCTAGCTCTACATTTTTATTTATCATTTTTATTTCAGTTCCTAACATCATAACTTTACAAAGATGAATCAGTTGTAAATCAGCTATGGCCAATCTATAGAAGGGTTCTGACCCAAAACATCACCTATCCATAGTCAGAGTGGTACAGTGTGGAAACAGGCTCTTCGGCCCAACTCGCCCACACCGGCCAACATATCCCAGCTGCACTAGTCCCACTTGCCTGCTCTTGGCCCAAATTCCTCCAAACCTGTCCTATCCATGTACCTGTCTAACTGTTTTTTTTTTTTTTAATGATGGGATTGTCCCAGCCTCAACTACCTCCTCTGGCAGCTTTTTCCATACATCCACCACCCTTTGTGTGAAAAAGATACCCCTCGGATTCCTATTAAATCTTTTCACCTACACCTTGAACCTATGTCCTCTGGTCCTCGATTCCTCTACTCTGAGCTGTGGCTGAGTCTGTGTTATCTATTCCTTTAATGATTTTGTACACCTCTATAAGAACCCCCTCATCCTCCTGCACTCCATTGAATAGAGGCCCAGCCTACTCAACCTCTCCCTACAGTCCCTATATGGCAACATCCTCGTAAATCTTTTCTGAACCCTTTCAAGCTTGACAATATCTTTTCGATAACATGGAACATGGTGCCCAGAACTGAACACAATATTCTAAATGCGGTCTCACCAACGTCTTATACAACTGCAACATGACCTCCCAACTTCTATACTCAATACTTTGACTGTTGAAGGCCAAAATGCCAAAAGCCTTATCTACCTTCAAGGAACCATGCACCTGTACTCCTAGATCCTTCTGCTCTACAACACTACCCAGAGGCCTACCATTCACTCTGCAGGTCCTGCCCATGTTCGACGTCCCAAAATGCAACACCTCACACTTCTCTGTATTAAATTCCATCAACCATTCCTCCGCCCACCTGGCCAATCGATCCAGATTCTGCAGCAAACTTTCACAACCATTTTCACTATCTGCAAAGCCACTAACTTTTGTATCATCAGCGAACTTGCTAATCTTGCCCTGCATGTTCTCATCCAATCATTGATGTGGATAACAAACAGTAACGGGCCCAGCACCGAACCCTGTGGCACACCACTAGTCACAGGCCTCCAGTCCGAGAAGCAACCTTCCACCATCACCCTCTGCTTCCTTCCATGGAGCCAATTTGCTATCCATTCAGATATCTCTCCTTGGATCCCATGCGATCTAACCTTCTAGAGCAGCCTACCATGCAGAACCTTGTACAACGTTGTACTGAAGTCCATGTACACAACATCTACAGCTCTGCCTTCATTAATCTTATGGTCACGTCTTCAAAAAACTCAATCAGATTTGTGAGACACGACCTCCCGCGTACAAAACCATGCTGACTGTCCCTTATCACTTGCCCATCCAAATGCCTGTATAACCTATTCCTCATAATCTACTCTCCAGTAACTTACCAACTACAGATGCTAAGCTCACCGGCCTATAGATCCCAGCATATTCCCTGCAGCTCTTCTTGAAAAGAGGCACAACATTTGCCACCCTCCAGTCTTCCGGCACCTCTCCTGTATTTAAGGACATAGATAGATACATAGAAAATAGGTGCAGGAGTAGGCAATTCGGCCCTTCGAGCCTGCATCGCCATTCAATATGATCATGGCTGATCATCCATCTCAGTTTCCCGTACCTGCCTTCTCTCCATACCCCCTGATCCCTTTAGCCACAAGGGCCACATCTATAGTGGCTTGCAAAAGTATTCATACCCCTTGAACTTTTCCACATTTTGTCACGTTACAACCACAAACGTAAATGTATTTTATTGGGATTTTATGTGATAGACCAACACAAAGTGGCGCATAATTGTGAAGTGGAAGGATAATGATACATGGTTTTCAAATTTTTTTACAAATAAAAAACTGAAAAGTGTGGTGTGCAAAAGTATTCAGCCCCCTTTACTCTGATACCCCTAAATAAAATCCAGTGCAACCAATTGCCTTCAGAAGTCACCTAATTAGTAAATAGAGTCCACTTGTATGTAATCTAATCTCAGTATAAATACAGCTGTTCTGTGAAGGCCTCAGAGGTTTGTTAGAGAACATTAGTGAACGAACAGCATCATGAAGCCCAAGGAACACACCAGACAGGTCAGGGATAAAGTTGTGGAAAAGTTTAAAGCAGGGTTAGGTTATAAAAAAATATCCCAAGCTTTGAACATCTCACGGAGCACTGTTCAATCCATCATCCGAAAATGGAAAGAGTATGGCACAACTGCAAACCTATCAAGACATGGCCGTCCACCTAAACTGACAGGCCGGGCAAGGAGAGCATTGATCAGAGAAGCAGCCAATAGGCCCATGGTAACTCTGGAGGAGCTGCAGAGATCCACAGCTCAGGTGGGGGAATCTGTCCACAGGACAACTATTAGTCGTGCACTCCACAAATCGGGCCTTTATGAAAGAGTGGCCAGAAGAAAGCCATTGTTGAAAAAAAGTGTCCCGTTTGCAGTTTGCCACAAGCCATGTGGGGGACACAGCAAACATGTGGAGGAAGGTGCTCTGGTCAGATGAGAACAAAATTGAAGTTTTTGGCCTAAATGCAAAACGCTATGTGTGGCGGAAAACTAACACTGCACATCACCCTGAACACACCATCCCCACTGTGAAACATGGTGGTGGCAGCATCATGCTGTGGGGATGCTTTTCTTCAGCAGGGACAGGGAAGCTGGTCAGGGAAGATGGATGGAGCCAAATACAGGGCAATCTTTGAAGAAAACCTGTTAGAGTCTGCAAAAGACTTGAGACTGGAGTGGAGGTTCACCTTCCAGCAGGACAATGACCCTAAACATACAGCCAGAGCTACAATGGAATGGTTTAGACCAAAGCATATTCGTGTTAGAATGGCCCAGTGAAAGTCCAGACCTAAATCCAATTGAGAATCTCTGGCAAGACTTGAAAATTGCTGTTCACAGACGCTCTCCATCCAATCTGACTGAGCTTGAGCTATTTTGCAAAGAAGAATGGGCAAAGATTTCAGTCTTGAGATGTGCAAAGCTGGTAGAGATATACCCCAAAAGACTTGCAGCTTTAATTGCAGCGAAAGGTGGTTCTACAAAGTATTGACTCGGGCGGGGGGGGCGGGGGGGGCTGAATACTTTTGCACGCCACACTTTTCAGTTTTTAAATTTGTAAAAAATTTGAAAACCATGTATCATTTTCCTTCCACTTCACAATTATGCACCACCTTGTGTTGGTCTATCACATAAATTCCCAATAAAATACATTTACGTTTGTGGTTGTAACGTGACAAAATGTGGAAAAGTTCAATAGGTATGAATACTTTTGCAAGCCACTGTAACTCCCTCTTAAATATATCCAATGAACTGGCCTCAACTACCTTCTGTGGCAGAGAGTTCCAGAGATTCACCACTCTCTGCGTGAAAAATGTTTTTTCTCATCTCGGTCTTAAAGGATTTCCCCTCTATCCTTAAGCTGTGACCCCTTGTCCTGGACTTCCCCAACATCGGGAACAATCTTCCTGCATCTAGCCTGTCTAACCCCTTAAGAATTTTGTAAGTTTCTATAAGATCCCCCCTCAATCTCCTAAATTCTAGCGAGTACAAGCCCAGTCTATCCAGTCTTTCTTCATATGAAAGTCCTGACATCCAAGGAATCAGTCTGGTGAACCTTGCCTGCACTCCCTCTATGGCAATAATGTCCTTCCTCAGATTTTGAGACCAAAACTGTACGCAATACTCCATGTGTGGTCTCACCAAGACCCTGTACAACTGCAGTAGAATCTCCCTGCTCCTATACTCAAATCCTTTTGCTATGAATGCTAACATACCAATAGCTTTCTTAACTGCCAGCTGCACCTGCATGCCTACTTTCAATGACTGGTGTACCATGACACCCAGGTCTCGTTGCATCTCCCCCTTTCCCAATCGGCCACCATTTAGATAATAATCTGCTTTCCTGTTTTTGCCAGCAAAGTGGATGACCTCGCATTTATCCACATTATACTGCATCTGCCATACATTTGCCCACTCACCCAGCCTATCCAAATCACCTTGCAGCCTCCGAGCATCCTCCTCACAGCTAACACTGCCCCCCAGCTTAGTGTCATCCGCAAAGTTGGAGATGTTGCATTCAATTCCCTCGTCCAAATCATTAATATATATTGTAAATAGCTGGGGTCCCAGCACTGAGCCTTGCGGTACCCCGCTAGTCACTGCCTGCCATTGTGAAAAGGACCCGTTTACTCCTACTTTTTGCTTCCTGTCTGCCATCCAGTTCTCTATCCACATCAATACTGAACCCCCAATGCCGTGTGCTTTAAGTTTGTATACTAATCTATTATGTGGGACCTTGTTGAAAGCCTTCTGAAAGTCCAGATATAACACATCCACTGGTTATCCCTTATCCACCATGCTGACTTTGTCCAATGATTTCACCTCTTTCCAAATGTGCTGCTATCCCATCTTAAATAACTAACTCATAAATTTCAACCAGGGCTCCCGCTATTTCCTCTCTAGTTTCCCGCAATGTCCTCAGATATATCTGATCAGGCCCGGGAGGTTTGTCTACCTTCATACAAGACAGTACCTTAGTACTTCCTCGACGGTAACCCTGACTGCTCTCAAGACACTTCCAGTGACTGCTCCAATTTGCTCTGTTCTACTGTCTTATCTCCTCGGTAAATACAGCAGAGAAATACTTATTGAGGACCTTGCCCACCTCCTGTGGCTCCACATAGAGGTGACTGCGTTTATTCCTGAGAGGTCCCACTCTATCTCCAGTTACCCTTTTCCCCCTTATGTAACCACCAGAGCTATCCCCTTGCCCCTTTTTGCCCTTCTGATTTCCTTTTTTAGTTTACTCCTTAGCTTCTGAAACTCCTTCAGGGATTAATGATCCCAGCTGCCTATACCTGTCCCATGCATCCTGCTTGTTTTTGACTAACGTATCAATTTCCCTTGTCAGCCAAGCTTCCTTCCGTTTGCCTGCTTTGCCCTTCACTCTAACGGGGACGTACACGTCCTGAGCTTTCTTCAGTACACTTATAAAAACATTCCACTTTGCCAATGTTCCATTCCCCTCTAATAACCTGCTCCAGTCAACTTGAGCGAGACCTTCTCTCATACCCTCAAAGTTAGTCTTACCCCAGTTGAGCATTTTAACATGTGGACCCTCTCCATCCCGATCCATAACTATCTTAAACCTAATCGAACTGTGGTCACTTGTCCCAAAAGGCTCCACCACACACACTTCATTAACTTGTCCTTCCCAATTTCCCAATACTAGATCCAGAGTTGCCCTCTCACGTGTGGGGGCCTCCACAAACTGTTTAAGAAAACTCTCCTGAGCACGTTTGAGGAATTGCACCCCATCTAAACCCTTCACGCTATGATTTTCCCAGTCTATAGATTGGGAAAGTTGAAATCCCCTACTACAACAACCTTATTTGACCTGCAGCTGTCTGCAATTTCCCGGTACATTTGTTCTTCTAATTCCCGTTGACTATTCGGGGGTCTGTAGTACACCCCCAACAAGGTGACCATCCCTTTCTTGTTCCTCAGCTCCACCTATATAGCCTCACTGGACGAACCTCCATAATGTCACCTCTGAACACAGCCGTGACATCCTCCTTAACCAACAATACAACCCCCCTTCCTCTTTTCCCCTCACACCTGCGAGGCTCCAGTACCCCAGAACATTGATCTGCCAGTCCTGTACCTCCCTTAACCAGGATTCAGTCATGACTGCAATGTCCCAGTCGCTCGTACCTATCCACGCTCTGAGCTCATCTGCCTTACCCGTCAAGCCCCTTGCATGAAAATGCGAGCAATTTAAACCAATCCTCTTTCCTCGCTCTCCGCCTTTCACCTGCCTAGTCTGTCCGCTAACCTTTCCCACACCACCCCCCATATCAACATCTAGCCTCTCACATCCTGCGCGAGATCCCACCCCCTAGCCAATCTAGTTAAAACCCTCCGATCCATGTTCTCCAGAGATCCTGCCTGACCTGCCGAATTACTCCAGCACTGTGTTTTTTCCTGTACTCAATACTCTTGGCAATGAAGGCAGCTTGCTGCGTACGCCGTCTTCACCAAACAGATTGTTCTGCAGCAACACAATTTCTGTTTTTTTTGTGTATTTGCCAAGTTTCTGGAGTAGAAATCTAAATTGTTTGTCTGCCCTACAGAGATATATTTTGTGGAAAACTCCAGTGTCAGGGTGGATCAATTTCAAATCTGGGAATAAACACAAAGGTGGTAACCAACACCATTCAGTCTAAAGGTGGAAGCATCGTCTGCCGCGCAGCACATTCTTTCTTGGCTGATGCCAAAAATCCAAATTTAATACTAGAAGGCACCAAGTGTGCACCGAACAAGGTAACCAAAAATGGATATTGTTAAAGTTTTCTGTCCATAGTCTAATGGGTCTGTCCCACTTGGCGATATTTTTAGGCAACTGCCGGCAACTGCCACAGTCGTAGCAGGTCGCTGAAAAACCGGCGCCAACCTACGTCATCCTGGCGCCAACCCACGTCAGCACCCACGTCAGGAGAAGTCAAGCTACGCTCATTGGTGTCGAAAATGTTTCAACATGTTGAAATTTAGCAGCGACCAGAAAGACACTGCGACTTTTGCGCAACTGAGGAGACGACTCCCGGCGAACATGTGGCGACAAACTAGTCACCTGTTGTTGCCTAAATAATCGCCTAAGTGGGACAGGCCCATTAGACCGCATCCCCAGCCCCACTCCACATTAAGTTTGCATATTCTTATTTATTGTCAGCATGGATGATTTGGGCTAATGGGTCGGAAATATATCCAGGGATATTTTTGTAAATCTCTATGACATTGCTCCCAATTTACACTCCCAGTTTCCAAATGCTGGCAATATTCATCTAATCAAGCAACATCTGTGGAAAGAGACACAGAATTTCAGCTCACTGAGTTCTCTGTGGAAACATAGAAAATAGGTGCAGGAGGAGCCCATTCATCCCTTCAAGCCAGCACCGCCATTCATTGTGATCATGGCTGATCATCCCCAATCAATAACCAGTGCATGCCTTCTCCCCATATCATAGAAACATAGAAATTAGGTGCAGGAGTAGGCCATTCGGCCCTTCGAGCCTGCACCGCCATTCAATATGATCATGGCTGATCATCCAACTCAGTATCCCGTACCTGCCTTCTCTCCATACCCCCTGATCCCCTTAGCCACAAGGGCCACATCTAACTCCCTCTTAAATATAGCCAATGAACTGGCCTCAACTACCCTCTGTGGCAGAGAGTTCCAGAGATTCACCACTCTCTGTATGAAAAAAGTTCTTCTCATCTCGGTTTTAAAGGATTTCCCCCTTATCCTTAAGCTGTGACCCTTGTCCTGGACTTCCCTAACATCGGGAACAATCTTCCTGCATCTAGCCTGTCCAACCCCTTAAGAATTTTGTAAGTTTCTATAAGATCCCCTCTCAATCTCCTAAATTCTAGAGAGTATAAACCAAGTCTATCCAGTCTTTCTTCATAAGACAGTCCTGACATCCCAGGAATCAGTCTGGTGAACCGTCTCTGCACTCCCTCTATGGCAATAATGTCCTTCCTCAGATTTGGAGACCAAAAAACTGTACGCAATACTCCAGGTGTGGTCTCACCAAGACCCTGTACAACTGCAGTAGAACCTCCCTGCTCCTATACTCAAATCCTTTTGCAATGAAAGCTAACATACCATTTGCTTTCTTTACTGCCTGCTGCACCTGCATGCCTACCTTCAATGACTGGTGTACCATGACACCCAGGTCTTGCAGCATCCCCCCCCTTTCCCAATCGGCCACCGTTTAGATAATAGTCTGCTTTCCCGTTTTTGCCACCAAAATGGATAACCTCACATTTATCCACATTATACTGCATCTGCCAAACATTTGCCCACTCACCTAGCCTATCCAAGTCACCTTGCAGTCTCCTAGCATCCTTTACAGCTAACACTGCCCCCCAGCTTAGTGTCATCCGCAAACTTGGAGATATTGCCTTCAATTCCCTCATCCAAATCATTAATATATATTGTAAATAGCTGGGGTCCCAGCACTGAGCCTTGCGGTACCCCACTAGTCACTGCCTGCCATTGTGAAAGGACCCGTTTACTCCTACTCTTCCTGTTTGCCAGCCAGTTCTCTATCCACATCAATACTGAACCCCCAATGCCGTGTACTTTAAGTTTGTATACTAATCTCTTATGTGGGACCTTGTCGAAAGCCTTCTGGAAGTCCAGATACACCACATCCACTGGTTCTCCCCTATCCACGCTACTATTTACATCCTTGAAAAATTCTATAAGTTTCGTCAGACATGATTTACCTTTCGTAAATCCATGCTGACTTTGTCCAATGATTTCACCACTTTCCAAATGTGCTGCTATCCCATCTTTAATAACTGACTCTAGCAGTTTCCCCACTACCGATGTTAGACTAACTGGTCAGTAATTCCCCATTTTCTCTCTCCCTCCCTTCTTAAAAAGTGGGGTTACGTTTGCTACCCGCCAATCTTCAGGAACTACTCCAGAATCTAAAGAGTTTTGAAAGATTATTACTAATGCATCCACTATTTCTGGAGCTACTTCCTTAAGTCCTCTGGGATGCAGCCTATCTGGCCCTGGGGATTTATCGGCCTTTAATCCATTCAATTTACCCAACACTACTTCCCGGCTAACCTGGATTTCACTCAATTCCTCCAACTCCTTTGACCCGCGGTTCCCTGCTATTTCCGGCAAATTATTTATGTCTTCTTTAGTGAAGACGGAACCAAAGTAGTTATTGAATTGGTCCGCCATATCCTTGTTCCCCATGATCAACTCACCTGTTTTTGACTGCAAGGGACCTACATTTGTTTTAACTAATCTATTTCTTTTCACATATCTATAAAAACTTTTGCAGTCAGTTTTTATGTTCCCTGCCAGTTTTCTTTCATAATCTATTTTCCCTTTACTAATTAAGCCCTTTGTCCTCCTCTGCTGGTCTTTGAATTTCTCCCAGTCCTCCGGTATGCTGCTTTTTCTGGCTAATTTGTACGCATCATCCTTCGCTTTGATACTATCCCTGATTTCCCTTGTTATTCATGGATGTACTACCTTCCCTGATTTATTCTTTTGCCAAACTGGGATGAACAATTTTTGTAGTTCCTCCATGCAGTCTTTAAATGTCTTCCATTGCATATCCACCGTCAACCCTTTTAGAATTAATTGCCAGTCAATCTTGGCCAATTCACGTCTCATACCCTCAAAGTTACCTTTCTTTAAGTTCAGAACCATTGTTTCTGAATTAACAATGTTACACTCCATCCTAATGAAGAACTCAACCATATTATGGTCACTCTTGCCCAAGGGGGCACGTACAACAAGATTGCTAACTAACCCTTCCTCATTACTCAATACCCAGTCTAAAATAGCCTGCTCTCTCGTTGGTTCCTCTACATGTTGATTTAGATAACTATTCCGCATACATTCCAAGAAATCCTCTTCCTCAGCACCCCTGCCAATTTGATTCACCCAATCTATATGTAGATTGAAGTCACCCATTATAACTGTTTTGCCTTTGTCGCACGCATTTCTAATTTCCTGTTTGATACCATCTCCAACTTCACTACCACTGTTAGGTGGCCTGTACACAACACCCACCAGCGTTTTCTGCCCCTTAGTGTTTCCGAGTCCACATCCTCCAAACTAATGTCCTTCCTTTCCATTGCATTAATCCCCTCTCTAATGAATAACACTACCCCACCTCCTTTTCCTTTCTCTCTATCCCTCCTGAATATTGAATATCCCTGGATGTTCAGCTCCCAGCCTTGGTCACCCTGGAGCCATGTCTCCGTGATCCCAACTATATCATAGTCATTAATAGCTATCTGCACATTCAACTCATCCACCTTACTACGAATGCTCCTTGCATTGAGACACAAAGCCTTCAGGCTTGTTTTACAACACTCTTACTCCTTATACTATTATGTTGAAAAGTGGCCTTTTTTGATTTTTGCCCGGGTTTTGTCTGCCTGCCACTTTTACTTTTCACCTTGCTACCTATTGCTTCTACCCTCATTTTACACCCTCGGTCTCTACGCTCACACATTTAAGAAACCCTTTCCCTTTAACTTCATCCTCCACTATCCCATTCGACACCCCACCCCCCTTATTCAGTTTAAAGCCACCCGTGTAGCAGTGGCAAACCTGCCTGCCAGAATGCTGATCCCACACCTGTTAAGATGCAATCCGTCCCTTTTTTACAGTTCCCCCTTACCCCAAAACAGATCCCAGTGATCTAAGAATCTAAATCCCTGCCCCGTGCACCAGTTCCTCAGCCACACGTTCAGGTCCCGTATCTCCCTGTTCCTGCTCTCGCCAGCACGGGGAACTGGAAGCAAACCAGAGATAACAACCCTGGAGGTCCTGCTTTTCAACATTTTTCCGAGCTCTCTAAAGTCACGCTGCAGAATATTCATCCCCTTCTTTCCGACATCGTTTGTGCCGACATGCACTACCACTTCCGGATGTTCACCTTCGCCCTTGAGGATTTTCTGCACTCTGTCCGTGACATCCCGGATCCTGGCACCGGGAAGGCAGCACACCATCCTCGCATCCCGTCTGTTGCCGCAGAAACCCCTGTCCGTACCTCTCACGATGGAGTCTCCCACTACAATGGCCTTGCCTGCCTTAGGCCTTTTTGGTTTTGGCTCAACAGCCCTATTCGCATCGCAAGCCAGTCCGCCGCTTTAGTCTTCTGTCCCAACAGCTTCTAAGCGGATGAACCTGTTTACAAGAGGTACACCACCCGGGGACGTTGGCATTCCATGCTTCCCTCCCTTTCTCACTGTCTCCCACCTTCTCTCTTCCAGTACCTTAGGTGTAACAATCGTATTGTAGGACTTGTCGAGGAACGACTCCGTTTCTCGTACGAACCGGAGGTCATCCACTTGCTTCTCCAGTTCCCCAACATGGCCCTTCAGGAGCTCTACTTGGATGCATTTTTCGCATTTGTAGCAGCCAGAGGCACCAGCGGTGTCCTTGACCTCCCACATACTGCAAGCATCGCACTGAATCAGCTTGCCTGACATCTCCTTCTTTTGTCTCTACCTCTCAAGCGTATTGCGTGGTCTCCTCACCTCAGCCTCCTCGCCGAAGACTCTCGAGCCAAAGACTCACACTTTTCTCACAGGGCACATCGCTCACTCACTGCCGCTCGCTAAGAGCTGTCCTGCTTAAATTGACTGATAAATTGCCTGATTTACCAATTTACAGAGCAAATTCCTCAGTTTTCAACTGTTTTCACCCCTCTGACTCACTTTTCTCCTCCCACTTGGGCTAGAGCCAATCAGTCGTATCTCTTGCTAATCTGCTGCTGCAGATCCCTTGACTCCACTAGCCCCTAGAGCTCTATCTAACTCTCTCTTAAATCCATCCAGTGACTTGGCCTCCACTGCCCTCTGTGGCAGGGAATTCCACAAATTCACAACTCTCTGGGTGAAAACGTTTTTTCTCACCTCAGTCTTAAATGACCTCCCCTTTATTCCAAGACTGTGGCCCCTGGTTCTGGACTCGCCCAACATTGGGAACATTTTTCCTGCATCTAGCTTGCCCAGTCCTTTTATAATTTGTATGTTTCTATAAGATCCCCCTCATCCTTCTAAACTCCAGTGAATACAATCCTAATCTTTTCAATCTTTCCTCATATGACAGTCCTGCCATCCCAGGGATCAATCTCGTGTAGAAGTGGGAACTAACTGTTAGAAATAAAATCTTTCAATTGCTGAGGGGAGTGGATGGTTAACAATGAGTGGAAGTTTACTGCAGGGAATACTGGGGAAAGAAAGTTACACTTAATGTGTAAGAAGGAACTGCAGACGCTGGTTTAAACCGAAGATAGACACAAAATGCTGGGGTAACTCAGCGGGACAGGCAGCCTGATGAAGGGTCTCCATCCGAAACGTCACCCATTCCTCTATCCAGAGACGCTGCCTGTCCCGCTGAGTTACTCCAGCAAATTGGGAAACATAGAAAATAGGTGCAGGAGTGGGCCATTCAGCCATTTGAGCCAGCACCACCATTCAATATGATCATGGCTGATCATCCAGAATCAGTACCTTGTTCCTGCTTTCTCCCCAAGAGTAGTGACTGTTGCATCCACAGTGAGCCTTTTAGGACCAGCAACTTTTCTATTAGTATTTAAACAGTTAATCGTCGTATGTTGCAAAACATACTTGGCTAATAAAGTATGATTATGATTATGATAAAGACAGGGCGGGCCCACAAATTAAAATTCTAAATATGACAATAGGTGCAAGAGTAAGCCATTCGGCCCTTCGTACCAGCACCACCATCAAATGTGATCATGGCTGATCATCCCTAATCAGTATCCTGTACCTGCCTTCTCCCTGTATCCCCTGACTCTATTACCCTTAAGAGCCCTATCTAGCTCTCTCTTGAAAGTATCCAGAGAATCGGCCTCCACCGACCTCCGAGGCAGAGAATTCCACAGACTCACAACTCTCCGTATGAAAAAGTATTTCCTCATCTCCATTCTAAATGGCTTACCCCTTATTCTTAAACTGTGGCCCCTGGTTCTGGACTCCCCCAACATCGGGAACATGTTTCCTGCCTCTAGCGTGTCCAAACGCTTAATAATCTTATATGTTTCAATAAGATCCCCTTTCAACCTTCTAAACTCCAGAGTATACAAGCCCAGCTGCTCCATTCTCTCTGCATATGGCAGTCCTGCCATCCCAGGATTAAACCTTGTGTACCTGTTCAGAAACCAATATGGGGCAGATGGGAGCAACTGGGATGAAGACAAAAGACGCAAAAAGTTGGACTAACTCAGTGGGTCAGAGAGCATCTCTGGAGAAATGGAATAGAAACATAGAAAATAGGTGCAGGAGGAGGTCATTCGGCCCTTCAAGCCAGCACCGCCATTCATTGTGATCATGGCTGATCATCCCCAACCAATAACCCGTGCCTGCCTTCTCTCCATATCTCGTGACTCCACTAGCCCCTAGAGCTCTATCTAACTCTCTCTTAAATCCATCCAGTGATTTGGCATCCACTGCCCTCTGTGGCAGGGAATTCCACAAATTCACAACTCTCTGGGTGAAAACGTTTTTTCTCACCTCAGTCTTAAATGACCTCCCCTTTATTCTACGACTGTGGGCCCTGGTTCTGGACTCACCCAACATTGGGAACATTTTTCCTGCATCTAGCTTGTCCAGTCCTTTTATAATTTAATATGTTTCTATAAGATATCCCCCTCATCCTTCTAAACTCCAGTGAATACAAGCCTAGTCTTTTCAATCTTTCCTCATATGACAGTCCCGCCATCCCAGGGATCAATCTTGTGAACCTACGCTGCACTGCCCCAATCACAAGAATGTCCTTCCTCAAATTCAGGATGCTTCAGGTCGAGACCCTGAAGTAGGGTCTGAAACAGCATCTGCATTGTAAGAAAGAACTGCAGATGCTGGTTTAAAGATCGACCTGGAATGCTGGAATAACTCAGCGGTACAGGCAGCATCTCTGGAGAAAAGGAATGGGCGACGTTATCGGGTCGAGACTTTTCTTCAACTAGAAGGGACTTGCCCCGAAAAGTCACACATTCCTTCTCTCCTGAGATGCTGCCTGTCCTGCCGAGTTATTCCAGCATTTTGTGTCTATCCAGCATCTGTAGTTCCTTCCTACACATGGGATCAAGAGTATCCCTCGAGGAGTTTAGGGCACTAAGGAGCAGATTTAAGAAGGAAATCAGGAGGCCAAAAAGGGGGCAGGATATAACTCTGGCAGATAATATTAAGGAAAATCCAAAGAGGTTTATGTACATTAAGGAAATAGGATAACCAGAGAGAGACTATAGGGCCTGTTCCAAAACCAAAGTGGAAAAGTCTGTGTGGAGGCGCAGGAGATGAGCAAGGTCCTTCAACAAATATTTCTCCTCTAATTTTACCATGAAGGACATAGAGACTGAGGACAGGTCAAGACAAAATGCTGGAGTAACTCAGTGGGTCAGACAGGATCTCAAGAGTAAAGGAATGGGTGACTTTCCAGGTCAAGACCTTTCTTCAGACTGATATCAGGGGAGGGGGCGAGACATAGATAGAATATAGGTAGAGGCATTAAGACTAGTGGGAGAACTGGGAAGGGGAAGGGGAGGGAGAGAGAAAGCAAGGGCTATCTGAAGTTAGAGAAGTCAATGTTCATACTGCTGGGGTATAAACTACCCAAGCGAAATATGAGGTGCTGTTCCTCCAATTTGTGCTGGGCCTCACTCTGACAATGGAGGCCCAGGTCAGAAAGATCAGATTGGGAACGTGAGGGGGAGTTGAAGTGCTGAGCCACTGGGATATCAGGTGGGTTAAGACAGACTGAGGAGAGGTGTTCAGTGAAACGATCGCCGAGCCTACGCTTGGTCTCGCTGATGTAGAGAAGTTGACACCTGGAACAGCGGATACAGTTGATGAGGTTGGAGGAGATGCAAGTGAACCTCTGCCTCTCTGCCTACATTCTATCTCTGTCCTGCCCTCTCCCCTGACATCAGTCTGAAGAAGGGTCTCGACCCAAAACATCACCCATTCCTTCTCTCTTGAGATGTTGCCTCGCCTGCTGAGTTACTCCAGCATTTTGTGTCGACCTTCGATTTAAACCAGCATCTGCAGTTCTCTCGTACACACATGTCTTGAGGAGGGTCTGTATTATGGTTGCGAATGTGCTGGACATACCAATCTGTATGAAGGTAGATAAATCTCCCGAGCCTGATCAGATATATCCAAGGACATTGTGGAAGGCTAGAGAAGAGAAGAAATTGCAGGGGCTTTCGCTGAGATATGAATCATTATTAGAAACAGTGAAGTACTGGAAGACTGGGGGATGGCTAATGTTGTGCTTCTATTTAGGAAGGTCAGCAAGGAAAAGCCTGGGAACAACAGGCCAACGAGTCTAACATCTGTGCTAGGTGTCATAGCATGGAAACAGGCCCTTTGGCCAACTTGCCCATGTCAACTAAGATACCCTAACTCAGAAATAATAGGAAAATAAGAGGCAACCTAAGAGGCCTACATTATCACAACAATGGATGAGGAAAATCTTTTTCACACAGTTGTGAATCTGTGGAATTTTCTGCCCCAGAAGGCAGTGGAGGCCAATTCTCTCGAGGCTTTCAAGAGAGAGTTAGATTGCGCTCTTAAAAATAGCGGAGTCAAGGGATATGGGGAGAAGGCAGGAACGGGGTACTGATTGTGGATGATCAGCCAATAAACACAGTGAATGATGGTGCTGGCTCGAAGGGCTGAATAGCCACCACTGCACCTATTGTCTATTTTCTATAACATTTAAAAGACATTTGGATCGGTATATGGATAGGAAGGATTGAAAGTGGTATGAGCCAAATACAGGCAGGTGGGGCCAATGCAGATGGGGCATCTTGGTCAGCATGGGCAAGTTGGGCTGAAGGCCATGTTTCCATTTCTAAATCTTTATCCTCTCACCTTAAACCTGTCGTCTGGTTCTTGATTCCACTACCCAAGGTAAAAGACTGTGTATCTAACCTTCCATTCACCTCATGACCATATTCACCTCTATAAGATCATTCCTCATCCTCCTACGCTCCAAGGAATAA
Source organism: Leucoraja erinaceus (assembly GCF_028641065.1). Taxonomy (NCBI): domain Eukaryota; kingdom Metazoa; phylum Chordata; class Chondrichthyes; order Rajiformes; family Rajidae; genus Leucoraja; species Leucoraja erinaceus. Next base: position 387,455 of record NW_026576729.1, on the reverse strand, counting down.
AGTCCTAGCCTGCTCAATCTTTCTCTTTCCCTTTACAACATCTTTCCTGCAGCATGGTGAACAAAACTGAATGCAATACTTCAAATGTGGTCTCATCAACATCTTGTAATACACAAGAGCCCTGCCATCATGGATTGAAATACATAAGTGTGAGCTGTTACATTTTAGGAGGTCTAACCTAGGCAGGACCTACACAGTGAACGGCAGGGCTCTGGGGAGTGTTGTACAACATAGGGATCTAGTGTGCAGGTACATAGTTCCCTGAAAGTGGCATCACCGGTAGATAGGGTGGTCAAGAAAGCTTTTGGCACATTGGCCTTCATCAGCCAGAGTAGAGTATAGACATTGGGAGGTTGTGTTACAGTTGTACAGGCATTGGTGAGGCCACGTTTGGAGTATTGTGTTCAGTTTTGGACACCATGTTACAGGAAAGTTGTCAAGCTGGAATGGGTGTCAAGGATGTTGTCAGTACTTGAGGGCCAGAGATATAGGGAGAGGTTGAGCAGGCCTGGAATGGGTATTTTAAAATACTTTTCGACAGGTACACGAACAGGAGAGGTTTAGAAGGATATGGGCCAAATGTGGGCAGGTGAGTCTAGTGTAGACAGGGCATCTTGGTTGGCATTGGAAAGATGGGTGAAAGGGCTTGTTTCCTTGTTTTATGACACTATGAACTGTATTCTAGAGATCATTTTGAACAACTATATACCCAGTCCCACTGTAGAGAGGAGCAATACCACACGTAATCTTTGAGAAACCAGTTAAAGTGAGTGGTTGTTGATAGGAAGATTTAGAAACATAGAAATTAGGTGCAGGAGTAGGCCATTCGGCCCTTCAAGCCTGCACCACCATTCAATATGATCATGGCTGATCATCCAACTCAGTATCCCGTACCTGCCTTCTCTCCATATCCTCTGATCCCTTTAGCCACAAGGGCCACATCTAACTCCCTCTTGAATATAGCCAATGAACTGGCCTCAACTATCCTCTGTGGCAGAGAGTTCCAGAGATTCACCACTCTCTGTGTGAAAAAAGTTCTCCTCATCTCGGTTTTAAAGGATTTCCCCATTATCCTTAAGCTGTGACCCCTTGTCCTGGACTTCCCCAACATCGGGAACAATCTTCCTGCATCTAGCCTGTCCAACCCCTTAAGAATTTTGTAAGTTTCTATAAGATCCCCTCTCAATCTCCTAAATTCTAGAGAGTATAAACCAAGTCTATCCAGTCTTTCTTCATAAGACAGTCCTGACATCCCAGGAATCAGTCTGGGGAATTTAGGTTTATTATTATCACATGTACCAAGGATGGTGAAAGCTTGGTTTTGTATGCTATTCAATTCGATCATTAAATACTATAGATCAATACAATCAGATCAAACTCATTGGTAGAACAAAGGGGGAGATACAGAGTGCAGAATATAGTTGTAGCACATCCGTTCCACAGACAAAGTCCAATGCCCGCAATGGGGTAGATATGAATCTGATAGTACCCTAGCTCAGTAGTCTGAAGAAGGGTCTCAACCTGAATATAGTTAGTGTTCTTTAGTAACTTGTCAGTTTCTTTGTTGAACTAAATGAAGGTGCATGTTGCAATCAAAAGCACTTGAACAATTGGTTAGTGTTAACGTTGAAGGCAGATTAAGCTTCAGTGGCCAAAAGGCCTGCTGCTGCTTGTGTCCTGATGAACAGTTGTAAAAGCTAATGACACTCCATTAACACTGCGCTAACTTTTCATTCTCTGTTTCACAGGCCTGTATAGAACACAAGTGCCAGGATGAAGCGCAGTTCAATGTCAAAAGCTGTCACGACACGTGCAACAACAAAGGGGTACGACACTGAACACAACACAGAGACTGAGACCCACACTGTTTGTACTGAACACAATGCCAAGATCAACTCTTCTCTGCCCGCATATAATCCATATCCCGCTGTTCCATGCATATCCATGTGTCTGCCCAAACGCCTCTTGAGGACAGGGACATGGATAGGAAAGGGATAGGAAAGGGATATAGGCCAAACGCAGGCAGGTAGGACTGATGTAGATGGGGCATCTTGGACATGTTTTCTGTGCTGTGTGATTCTGACTGTAAATGCCACTGACGTATCTCGCCGGTAGTGTGTTCCAGGCACTCGCCATCCTTTGGGGAATAAAGCTTGCCCTGCACCTTTAAACATTGCTCCTTTCACTTGAAAGCTCTGCCCCTTAGTATTTACATTTTCCATCATGGGAAAATGTCCCGATTGCCTATCTATTCCTCTCATGATTTTATATACTACTATCAGCTCTCCCCTGAACCTCCAGTGTTCGAGGCATCATTCTGTAAACCTCCTCTGCATCCTTCCTGTAATGGGGTGACCAGAAATGCACGCAATTCTGCAAGACGTAGAAGGTTGCATCATGACTCTTATACTCAATGCCCTGACCAATGAAAGCAAGCATACCATCTGCCTTCTTTACCACTCTATCTATGTGTTGCCACTTTCATGGTGTTATGGACTTGAGTGGTAAAGAAGGCAGATGGTATGCTTGTTTCAGAGAGTTCTGGACGAACAGAGAACATTAAACAGAACCGCACAGGAACAATGTCTCTGCTGAACATTGTGCCAGGTTAAACTATTCGCAGATAGTATTGGTAGTACATGATCCATATCCCTCCCATTCCCTGTATATCCATGTGCCTATCAAAGGCCTTTTTAAATGCTATCTGTAGATGGTTTATGCATGCAACCTATAATGTAGCTACCTCAATCACTATCCCAGAAGGAAGAAGGGTCTCGACTCGAAATGTCACCCATGCCTTTTGTCCAGAGATGCTGCCTGTCCTGCTGAGTTACTGCAGCATTTTGTGTCTATCTTCGGTGTAAACCAGCATCTGCAGTTTCTTCCTACACGTCTGTGGAGAAAATGAATGTTTCGGGTCAGCATTCTTCTTCAGATTGATTCAACAGTCCCTGAATATCCATTCACTGTGTAGGTCCTGCCCATGTTAGACGTCCCAAAACACCTCACATTTCTCTGCATTTTACTTCGGAGTCACGTGAGTGACTACGTGAAGAACCCACCCAGTGCGCAGGCGCAGCATTACGTCAGCAGCGCAACAGCGGCAGCAGCTGGAGCCAGGCTCTCCAGCGGCAGCATAAAGACAAGACCTCAGGTAAGTGAGTCTTTTGTGTTACAGAGTCGCTAAACGGACGAAAAAGCCATGGTTACCCGAAAGCGACCAACAAGGAGGACTGCCTGCCCAACTCCACCCGAGGAGGGGTCAATATCTGGGCGGCAGCCACCAGCGGCGGAGGAGCTGTTTGGACGCTCCCGCACACCCGACACCGAGCCGCTCCCTGTGCCGCCGATTACGACGCCCCGCACAGGGAGAAAAGCAACCCGTAAAACAGACCGGCCGGTGACCTCCGACTCGTCGGAGGAACGGGAACACTCTCCACCGGCGAAACGGGGAGACAGCCGCATAAGCTGCATGAGGCAGCTGCTCGAGCAGATGCTCGACGAGGAGATGCAGGCAAGGCATCTCCAAGGAGGACGGGCTATGGCCTCCTCCAAACCATCGCCACACCCTTCTGTTCCCTCCTTGTTTGAGGTCAGTAAGGGAGGCCAGGACTGGGCTGGCCTATCACAAGGGCAGGCGGACGACAGCGCAAGCATGCCAGGCGAGCTGGAGGAAGAAGAGCTACTGGGTGTAGTTAGCCGGTATGCGGCGCCCCCGAGGACCGGAATGATACTACCACCAAGAATGGCGGCCAGTATCAACAGGCTCTCCAATAAGCCACTGCAGGAGAAGGTCATTCAAGAGGCCCTCGACACTTACACAGCGCCGGAAAACTGCGAGGCGCTGTGGGTAAAGACCGTAAACGGCCAAATATGGAACCAGCTGGGGCAGCAAATCAGGACACAAGAGCTGAAGATGCAGCGGATCCTGAAGCTCCACACTGCAGCCATTACCGCCTTTGCTCGGTCCACCGGGAACGCAGAGCTCTCTACACCCCAGCAGGATGTGCTGGCGCTAATGTGTAATACACAGTACGAGCTCAACAACCTAAGGCGTGAAAACATCAGGCCTGCCCTCAACCCCAAATACGCGGGCCTCTGCAAAGCTCCGGCGCCAGAAAGGGAGGCGCTACTATTCGGGGCAGACTTGGCAAAAAAGCTCAAGGAACTGGAAGAGGCGGCCAAACCTGTAGGCCTCATGAGGGCAGCGCCAGGACCGAGCAGGGTGAAGACACCCAGTTGGCAGCACGCCTCGGCATCCACCAGCAGGTACCGAGCTGGTGAAAGCCTGGTGACCGCCTCCCACTACCCCCAGAGCTCTTTTTTAGAGCGGGGCCCAGGGCGGAGCCGTGGGAAGATACGCCGCCCCACCACAGCACCAACAAGGACACCCTCGGGCCAAACCCATCGCAAACGCTCCCAGAAATAAACATGGAGGTAGGTGGGTCTGGTTCCTGTCGACATACGCAGACAAAGGGTGTTGTATTAACAGGAGGGCGTTTAAGGTTCTTCAAACATGTTTGGTGCTCCTTTACTAACAACAAGTTTATACTCAACAGTATCAGTGGATACAAAATTGAATTTAAACCAGGCATAGAACCGCCAGTTCAGCACATACCCCAAAGGGTATTCCTTCCCTCAGAATCAGAAAAGGTAGAAGGACAAGCTGAACTAGACAGGCTCGTGTCCAAAGGCATCATAGAGAGGGCCAGACACGAGCCATTGGAATTTGTATCGAATATATTTATCAAAACTAAAAAAGATGGTGGATGTCGTATTATCATTGATTTGACATCACTAAATCAGTCTGTTGAGTATCAACATTTCAAAATGGAGACATTTGTTACTGCCAGACAACTGATCTCCAAGGGATACTTCATGGCAAGCATAGATATCAAGGATGCTTACTATTTAGTACCCATTCATAAGGATCATTTCAGATATCTGAAATTTATCTGGATGGGGCAACTATGGCAGTATAGAGCATTACCCAATGGTTTAACGACAGCTCCCAGATTATTTACTAAAATTCTTAAAGTGGCCATGAAAAAATTGAGAGAACAGAAACATTTAGTCGTGGCCTATCTGGACGATGTTCTCACATTGGGGAGAACAAGGGAACTAGCTGTCGCAGGAGTTTTAGCTACTAAACAACTCCTTGAAACATTGGGATTTATTCTACACCCAGATAAATCAATATTGAAGCCAACAACTAACATGGATTACCTAGGCTTCACTATTGACACTATCCGTATGACTGTCACTTTGCCAAGAGACAAAAAAGCTATACTAACAGAAGCCTGTAACAACTTAATCGCAAAACCACAACCAAGGATACGGCATGTAGCCAGAGTCATTGGTAGTATAGTAGCAGCATTCCCAGCTGCACAATATGGGCCCTTGCATTATCAAAATTTGCAAAGAGCAAGGACACATGCACTACGTCTAAGTAGGGGGCATTATGACCGAACCATGGATTTACCCGCTGAAGACAAATCAGAACTTCAGTGGTGTACAGTTGGATAACATTTGGCACAGTTACAGTCCTATCGCCGTCACCAATCCTAACATAGCCATCACAACGGATGCCAGTGCTTTAGGCTGGGGAGCTACTAACTCTATAGCCAGCACAGGTGGCAGATGGACTAACTCAGAGGCATCGCTACTACAATCACTTGGCATAAACTATTTGGAGATGCTGGCCGCCTTTTATGGGCTAAAAGCATATGCATCCGATATGCGGCATGTGCATGTCAGGTTAATGATTGATAACACAACGGCGGTGTCTTACATCCAGCACATGGGTGGCATAAAATCAGTATCATGCGACAAATTGACTACTATAATCTGGCAATGGTGTGTCGAGAGACATATTTGGCTATCAGCTGCCTATTTACCAGGCAAGCTAAACACAGTGGCGGACACCAGGTCACGAAAATTCAATGACAACATCGAATGGATGTTAGACCCAAAAATATTTGCTAGAATTGTTAAGCAATACGGTACGCCAGATATAGATTTGTTTGCGTCTAGATTAAACCACCAACTACCCATGTATGTGGCTTGGGAACCAGACCCAGAGGCAGCAGCGGTAGATGCCTTCACGCTGGATTGGGGAAATTTCTTTTTCTATGCTTTCCCTCCCTTCTGCCTCATCAGCCGGGTACTCCAGAAAATAAAAGCAGACTCGGCTTCAGGTATTCTGGTTGTACCCGACTGGCCTACCCAACCATGGTTCCCAGTTTTCCACGACATGGTGGTAGAGTCACCTATGGTTTTTCACAGCCACCCACAACTATTGACTCACCCGGTATCTGGCATAAGCCATCCATGCCATCAAAAATTGAAACTCCTGGTTTCCAGATTCTGAACAGACCTTACCAGGGATTGGGGTTATCAGAACGAACAATCACCACCATGTCGGCATCCCTGCGAGTTTCTACCAAGAAACAGTACTTGACCTACATCAAGAAATGGGAGCAGTACTGCCTGGATGCAGGGACATCATACAAGACAGCCTCGATCACGGACGTGCTGGAGTTCCTGGGCCACTTGCACCATGACCAAAAGATGAGCTACAGTGCCATCAATGCAGCACGGAGCGCCCTGTCCGCATACCTTATGCCCACAGGACATCATAGCATTGGATCCCACCCTCTGGTTATCAAACTCCTTAAAGGGATTTATAATACCAAACCCCCTACACCCAGATACACCCATGTATGGGATGTAAGTGTAGTCTTGTCACACCTTAGAGGTTGGCCTCCGGTGGGATCCTTGAGTCTGGAGCAGTCCACTATCAAGACCCTCATGCTCATGGTGCTCGTCTCTGCACAAAGGGTTCGGTCGCTGCATCAACTAAGACTGGACAACATGGTGACCACCCCAGATTCCATTACATTTACCATGCCGGGGTTGGTTAAACAAAGCAGGCCAGGTATACCCAACTCTCCGTTAATCTTCCGGGCCTACCCTCCAGAACCTAGGCTGTGTGTTGTGACCCACCTATACGATTACGTAGACACAACCCAAACACTTAGAGGGAGTGAAAAAGCCTTATGGGTCAGCCATAAAAAGCCTTTTGGACGGGTTACCAGCCAGACAATATCTAGATGGTTGAAACAGGTCCTAAAAACCGCGGGGATTAACACGGATGTTTTTAAATCCCATTCAACCAGGGCAGCGTCCACGTCAGCGGCGGAACGGATGCAGGTTCCCATAGACCACATCCTTAGTACAGCGGGATGGTCAAGGGAATCAACGTTCCAAAAATTCTACCACAAACCGCTGATGGAGAAGGACGTCTTTGCGGAGAAAATTTTAGAATCCGCAAATTTATAATTTAAAGCCCAGGGGAGCTATTTTTGTTATTGTTAAATAAACATTTTTGTTTCAAAAAACTAACAAATTCGTTGGTCTTTAGATACCACTTCCTCCCTCGATGAACTTTCGGCAGTGAGTGATATAACTGTTACACGGTTTGAAATCACAGACCTTTGAAGTCTTCACGTAGTCACTCACGTGACTCCGAAGTAAAATAGTGAGATTAAACGAGTACTTACCAGTACGAAGTTTGATCTGTATTTTATGAGGAGTTACGATGAGGGATTACGTGCCCTCCGCTCCCACCCTCGTTGTATAGATCAAACTCGAGCTGATGTCTCATTAATCTTTACTATCTTTACTTCAATATTGTGTCTACCTGTGATTCCACACCGCTGCTTGGAAGTATGCCGCGCCTGCGCACTGGGTGGGTTCTTCACGTAATCCCTCATCGTAACTCCTCATAAAATACAGATCAAACTTCGTACTGGTAAGTACTCGTTTAATCTCACTATTAAACTCCATCAACCATTCCTCAGCCCACCTGGCTAACTGATCAAGATCATGCTGCAATATTTGACGACCATCTTCACCATCTACAATACCAGCCACTGTTTTATCATCTGCAAACTCCCTAATCATGCCATATATGTTCTCACTCAGAGGGGCATAGGCAAATTGCAGGCAGGTGGGACTGGTGTAGATGGGACCTATTGGCCAGTGTGGGCAAGTTGGGCCAAACGGCCTGTTTGCACACTGTGAGACTATGAGTAGTTTTTACACAGAATGGTAGATGCCACCTCCCCCGACAGCACATTCTTGGCATATACTATTCTGTGTAAAAACTTAGATTCATAGTCTCAGTGTGGAAGCAGGCCGTTTGGCCCAACTTGCCCATGCTGGCCAACATGTCCCATCTAAGACCAGGACTATGTACTATGACTCTAGGACAATGACAACATTATGTTTAAGTAGCATTTTGACATGGCCATGAACAGGAAGGAAATAGACGGATACAGACCACGTGTAGGGAAATGGGAGGTACACAAAAAAGCTGGAGAAACTCAGCGGGTGCAGCAGCATCTATGGAGCAAAGGAAATAGGCAATGTTTTGGGCCGAAACCCTTCTTCAGACTGGTTAGGGAAATGGGGTCAGTTTAAATTAGCATCCTGATTTAGCACAGACATCGTGAGCCAAGGAGACTGTTCCTGCGTTCAGACCCAACTGTAGAGAGTTTTTCCAATAAGGGGCTAGAAGCAGATCTGAGGATTGAAATAATTAGGCAACACCACCTTCCAATCCTGCACTGATGCTGAAGCATAAAGTTCACTTCCTGTGGTGTTATCCCACAGAGTTCCATGATATTCACTGTGTAGGTGGCCGAGAGGTGGCCACTGCATAGAAGCACTGGAGGATCCTCAGAGCAACTACAACTACAACTCGGGCCTGGCATCAGGAAACATGGACATCTACAAGGCAGAGTCCTATCGACTGCGAATGGCGGTGAAGTACGCAAATAGAAGGTACAGAGACAAGATGGAGTTACAGATGGAGCAGCAGGATACCAGAAGCCTGTGGCAGGGGCTACGGATTGTAACCAACTGCCGGAGCACCCCTCCCTCATCCGCAAGTGCCGGCACCTCCCTAGCTGACGACCTGAACTGCTTTTACGCTCATTTCGAGAGGGGCAACACCACTCCAGGTCTGATGACTATCGACAATACCGCCAGGAGGCTGGCTACAGAAGCTGAAGGGAGGAATGTGCACACATTCTCGCTGTCCGAGCACGACGTGAGGAGGGCTCTGACACAGGTGAACACGAGAAAAGCTGCAGGCCCCGATGGCATCTCGGGGCGAGTACTCAAGTCCTGTGCTACGCAGCTAGCTCCAGTGCTCACTACATTATTCAACCTCTCCCTGGACAAGTCCGTGGGCCCTGCCTGCTTCAAAAAATCTATCATTGTACCGGTACCTAAAAATGCCTCCCCAGCCTGTCCAAATGACTACCGTCCGGTGGCCCTTGCCTCGGTAGTCATGAAATGCTTTGAGAGGCTGATGAAGAAACACATCTGCACCTTCCTCCCTCGGAACATGGACCCGTTGCAGTTCGCATACCGTCCAAACAGATCCACAGACAATGCGGTCTCCCAGGTCTTGCACACCGCTCTCTCCCATCTGGACAGCCAGAAGGGGGGCTACGTGAGGATGCTGTTCATAGACTACAGTTCAGCCTTCAACACGATAGTCCCCACCAGACTAGCCGCGAAGCTAATGGAATTGGGGCTCAACACCTCCCTGTGTGCCTGGGTCCTGGACTTTTTCACCGCCAGGCCCCAGGTAGTCAAGATGGCAGGGAATACATCTAAGTCCTTTACCCTGAGCACAGGATCGCCCCAGGGTTGCGTCCTCAGCCCCCTATTCTACTCCCTGTACACACATGACTGTGTGGCTAGGTTCAGCTCCAACTCATTAATTAAGTTTGCTGATGACACTGTGGTGGTGGGCCTGATCTCAGACAACGATGAGAAGGCCTACCGGGAGGAGGTGGCTGGTCTAGCACTCTGGTGCCAGGATAACAGCCTCCTCTTGAACATCAAAAAAACGAAGGAGCTGATCATGGACTTTAGGAGGGCACATCATCCGAGGACGTACACTCCATTGAGGATAAATGGGGATCCTGTGGATAGGGTGAACTGTTTTAAATATCTGGGAGTCCACATCTCCGAGGATATGACATGGTCATCACACGCCTCAGCACTGGTGAGTAAGGCAAGGCAGCGCCTTTACCACCTCAGGCAATTGAGGAAATTCAGAGTGTCTCCGAGGATCCTCCAGTGCTTCGACGCAGCAGCGGTGGAAAGCATCTTGTCCCGGAACATTACCATCTGGTTTGGGAATTGCTCTGCCAAGGACAAGAAGGCTCTGCTGTGAGTAATGCGTTCGGCCGAACGCACTATGGGAACTTCATTTGCCCCCCTGCAGGAACTATACATCAGGAGGTGCAACTCCAGAGCCAACAATATCATGAGAGACCCCTTCCACCCCTGCAACAGACTGTTCCAGCTGCTATGGTCAGGCAAACGCCTCCGTTGCCATGCGGTGAGAATGGAGAGGTTGAGAAGGAGTTTCTTCCCAGAGGCCATTCGGACTGTAAACTCCTATCTCACCAGGGACTAACTCTACTGAACGTTTTTCCTTCCATTAATTATTATGTAAAAGAATATGTGTGTTATGATTGTGTTTATAGTTTGTTTGGTTATTTGTTTGTTTTGCACAAAAGTCCGCGAGCATTGCCACTTTCATTTCACTGCACATCTCGTATGTGTATGTGACAAATAAACTTGACTTGACTTGACTTTCGCCACTGCTGTGACTTTCCCCAGGGTGGCGGCAATAATATTCACTTCTTTTAAGGTGTGTTACTTATTGCTTATTTAAGTAACTATCTGGAAGAGATATTAATCGCTTTTATTGTCTTTCAGGTTTGCAATGAGAATAACAATTGTCACTGTGAAAAAGGCTGGGCTCCTCCCTTTTGCAATAAGAAGGGGCATGGAGGCAGTATGGACAGTGGTTCTGAAACACCTTCAAAAGAAGAAAAAGAAGCAGCGAGTTAGGTTCTTGAAAGTTCATCATGTTTCTCCCTTCCATGTTTCTCATCACTATCTCATCATCGTGAACCTGTCGTGTTTTTACAGCTTTGTTCATTTACCAAAAGGATCGAATGTAAAATGAAGCTAAAGGATCAACAAATGACAGATGGAAAACATTTACAGATGTGGAAATCTGAAAACAGATAATTATACTGAAAACGCAGAAGTGTCATAGAGACATAGAGTGACACAGTGTGGAAACAGGCCCTTCATAGAGACATAGAGTGATACAGTGTGGAAACAGGCCCTTCAGCCCAACCTGCCCACACTGTCCCATCTACACTAGCGTCATAGAGTGACACAGTGTGGAAACAGGCCCTTCATAGAGACATAGAGTGATACAGTGTGGAAACAGGCCCTTCAGCCCAACCTGCCCACACCGGCCAACAATGTCCCATCTACACTAGCGTCATAGAGTGATACAGTGTGGAAACGGGCCCTTCAGCACAACCGCCCACACCGGCCAACAATGTCCCATCTACACTAGTCATAGAGTGATACAGTGTAACCGGCCCTTTGACCCAACTTCCCCACACTGGCCAACATGTCCGAGCTACACTAGTCCCAACAGCCCGCGTTTGGTCCATATCCATCCAAACCTATCCTAGCCATGTACCTGTCTAACTGTTTCTTAAATGTTGGGATAGTCCCAGCCTCAACTACCTCCTCTGGCAGCTTGTTCCATACATTCACCACCCTCTGTGAGAAACAGTTACCCCTCAGATTCCTATTAAATCTTTTCCCCTTCACCTTGAACCTATGTCCTCTGTCCTCCATTCCCCTACTCTGGGCAAGAGATTCTGTGCATCTACCTGATCTATTCCTCTCATGATTTTATACACAATGACATCTATAATAACATATGGGAAAGAATACTGCCAAGGTAGTGGAAGTGGTCAATGTTTTCAAGAGTGTTGTTATCCATTTTTATAGTGGGCTGGGTAAACGGCTGGTTGGGTGGAGGTTGATGTAGGACCTGGGTCTTCTTGGTGTTTAAGGTTAGGCCCATGGCTCTGTATGCCTTGGCAGGCCTTCTGCAGAGTGTGCTGCAATGGCGCAGTCATTCACGTACTGAAGCTCCAAGATGGGGGTGTTACTGACTTTGCTCTTGGCCTTCAACCTATTAAGGTTGAAGAGCCCACCGTCAGTTCTGTAGAGGATTGGGATCATCTGTGGCAGCTCTTCACCAATGAGATGAAGTATGGCAGCAATGAAGACGACAAACAAGATGGGTGTGATGATGCATCCGTGTTTCACCCCAGTTTCCACAGTGAAGGGCTCAGACTCAGAGCCACAGTTGCTGAGCACTGTGACCGACATGCCAACATGTAGAAGCCTCAATATTCTGATGTACCTGTCATGACATCCGTACCTTGATAGTATGCTCCAAAGAGCCTGGCGGTCTACCGAGTCAAAAGCCTTTGTCGGGTCTATGAAGGCCATGTACAAAGGCTGCCTTTGTTCACGGCATTTTTCCTGGAGTTGGCGTGCTGTGAATATAATGTCTGCTGTACCTGTGGATGGGCAGAGGCCACACTGTGATTCTGTGGGTATCTGCTCAGACAGAGGTAGAAGTCGGTTTATGAGGACACGAGCAAGGACTTTGCCTGTTGTTGACAGGAGCGAGATGCCCCTGTAGTTTCCACATTCAGCCTTGTCCCCCTTCTTGAAAATGGTCACTATTAGAGCATCTCTGAGTTCTGAGGGAAGTTTTTCTTTTTCCCAGGCCTTGAGAAGTAGTGCGTGGATGTGGTACAGGAGCTCCGGTCCACCTTCCTTTCAGATCTCAGTTGGGATCCCATCTGCACCCGTGGCCTTGTTGTTCTTAAGGCACGTTGTTTCTAAAGCATTTGATGTCATCCCACACCAGAGACTGCTTCGGAAGCTTGACTTCTATGGTATTCGTTTCAACACGAAACGATGGATTTCCAGTTTCCTGACAAAACGTCTTCAGTGTGTGTGTGTGAACGGAAAGAGCTCCAATTGGCATCCAGTGTTGAGTGGTACACCTCAGGGCACAGTACTTGGCCCACACCTATTTTTGCTTTACATAAATGACATCCATGAAAAAGTCGCAAGTACGACCAGACTATTCGCTGATGATTGTTTGCTGTACCGTCCAATTAAGTCAGCTGATTATGAAGATGCTCTCCAAAAGGATCTCGATACTATGGTTGAGTGGTCACAACAATGGGGCATGCAGTTCAACCCTTCCAAATGTGAAACCATGCGTGTCACCAGAAAGAGGAATCCAGGCGAAACATCTTACAATATACTTGGTGCCACCTTTGAAGAATCCAAACAAACCAAGTATCTTGGCATCAAATTGCAGAATGATCTGCGTTGGAATGGTCAGACTCATCATGCAACAGTGAAAGCAACAGGTGTCCTAAACTTTCTGAGGCGCAACTTTCTTCATTGTTCAACTTCTGTCAAGGCGAAGCTATACTTCACCCTCGTTAGACCTCATTTGCACTACGCAGTTGCAGCATGGGACCCATACACAAATAAAAACATTTCTTCCATCGAACGTGTCCAAAGACAGGCAGCTTGATTTGTTACTAACACCTATGAGAGAGAAGCGAGTGTCACCAATCTTCTGAATTCTCTGGGGTGGAACCCTCTCCAAGACAGACGTGAAGCTCACTGTTTGACCTGTTTTTACAAAATGTTAAATGATCAGCTCGACATAGACTACAAGACCTACACCAAACCCAAACCAATTAGGAGCAGACGAGGGCATTCGATGCAATTTGTGATCCCAGCTACAAAGACAGATGTGTACAGCAATTTGTTCTTCCCCCGCACAATTAAAGCATGGAATAATCTCCACCCTACTATAGTTACCCAACCAGATGCAACTAAATTTAAAGTAGCTCGTTCTTCCCAATAACCCTTTCTGGCTTAAGCCCTCCCTTCACCACCTCCAGTTTAAATTCCATTTGGAATATTTTGGAGGACCAAGAAACCAAGAAGGCTCTTGATGGCATCTTGAACCTCTGTCATAGTGGGAGGTTCTTCCATGTCCTCTCTGATGGGATTCTGGGGAATGGGGTGGGCAATGTCTAGTTCAGTTGTGCTGTCACAGTTGAGGAGTTCCTGGAAGTGCTGAGGTCAACCATCGCCTGAGTTGTGCCAGCCGGACTCAGGAAAAGAGTCTTTGAAGACCGAGACCTAAAGGCTCAAGCAAAACTGCTGGTCTACAGAGCCGTTGTCCTCCCTACCCTGTTGTATGGAGCCGAGTCATGGACCACCTACAGCAAGCGCCTGAGATGCCTGGAACAATACCATCAAAGATCCTTACAAAAGATTCTGAGGATCAGCTGGGAGGACAAACGCACCAACATCAGCGTTTTGAAGGAAGCCAACATGACCAGCATCACTACCACAATAATGCAGCACCAATTTCGATGGACTGGCCATGTCATCTGCATGTCCAACACACGTCTCCCTAAACAAATCCTGTACTCTCAATAGAAGGAAGGTCGGCGAGCCCCCGGCAGGCCAAAGAAACACTTCAAGGACAACATCAAGAACAGTCTGAAGAAATTCCATATCACATCGAGCAACTGGAAGCACATTGCACTGGACAGGCGCTCCTGAAGGAAATCCGTGCAGGAAGGAGCTGCACATCATAAAATGGATGCAGAGACACAAAGCGACAGCACCGTAAGGAAAGAAAGGGGGGGCTCGATGACTACCAAACACCGGCAGTCTCCATTGCCCACGTTGCACCAAGGTACGTGGATCGTGGATCGGCTTCTACAGACATCTGCAGACCCACAAGTAGATGACCCTATGGAGAGGAGAGGACAGTCATACTCGTTTAGAGTGACCTCCGATGATGAATATGTGGGATAATATATATCAAGTGTGAAGGGGTGCTCAATGGTCAGTGTGGACTTGGTGGGCTGAAGGGCCTGTTTCCATGCTGTATCTCTACAGGTTACTATTGGCCAGCAACTATCAGAAGATGGCTAATGTAATTTAGATGGGCAGCTGGGATAAGCTTTGTAATAACAGGTCACTGAGCCTCAGGTCAGTGGTAGAAAAGTTACTGGAGAAAATCGAAGGGTCAGGATTCATGTACTTTTAGAAAGAAAGGGACTGATCAGGGATACTCAATATCTTTCCATCACCATGATGGAAGATGAAGATGAATTTGACAGTACCCTCGCTTATGGAAGGACCATTCAGAAGCCTGATAACAGAGGGGAAGTAGCTATTCCTGTGTCTGGTGGTGCATTCTTTCAACCTTTGTACTTTCTGTCGGAAGGAGCAAGGAATGCAGGAATGGAATTTAATGCCGCAATGTTGCATTTTGGGAAGTCTAAGATGGGCAGGATCAACACAGTGAATGGCAGGGCTCTGGATAGTGTTGTGGAGCAGAGGCAGCTAGGAGTGCAGGTGAAAAGTTGTATCTTTGCAGGTGTACACTCTATTCCTTGTAGCGCAGGAGGATGAGGGGTGATCTAATAGAGGTGTATGAGAGGAATAGATCGGGTAGATGCAGAGTCACTTGCCCAAAATCAAGGACCAGACGACATAGGTTTAAGGTGAAGGGGAAAAGATTTAATAGCAATCTGAGGGGCAACTTTTTCACACAAAGGGTGGTGGGTGTATGGAACAAGCTGCCAGATGAGGTAGTTGAGGCTGGGATTATCCCAACATTTGAGAAACAGCTAGACAGGTACATGGATAGGACAGGTTTGGAGGGATATGGACCAAATGTTGGCAGGTGGGACTAGTGTAGCTGGGACATTGTTGGCCGGTATGGGCAAGTTGAGACATAAGGCCTGTTTCCATGGTGCATCACTCTATGACTATATCAATGATCGAGTGGGACATGTCCTTGATTACCTTGGCTGCTTTCCTGAGGCAGCGTTAAGTGTAAATGGAGTCAATGGTGGGAAGTCTGGTCTATTAATGGACTGGGCTACATCCGCAAACCTCCAATTTCTTGCGATCTTGGGCAGCTGTTTCCAAACTAAGCTGTGATGGAAGCCGATGGTATGCTTTCCAAAGTTCATCTGTAGAAGTTTAAGAAACACTGGAGATGCCAAATTTCCTCAGTCTGCTCAGGAAGTAAAGGTGTTGGTTGGTGCGCCTTCATGGCTATCACATCAATGTGGTTGCTCCACAGATCATCTGTAACATTAATGCCAAGGAATTTGAAACCCTCATCCATTTCCACTTTGGCACCGTTGATGCCGATTTGGGCATGCACTGCACCATACTAAAGGCCATGTGGATAACATCTACTGCCTTGCTTTTGTTATCTCCTCATAAAACTCAATGAAATTAGTGAGACTAGATTTCCACACCATAGAGCCATATTGAGTATCCCAAAGCTGCCCTTGATGTTATGTACCAAATGTACATAACTGTTGTCCTAACTGTAACTGTATAAAGACCTAACTTGTTCAACCTTTCTCTGTAACTTAGTTGCTGAAACCCAGGCAACATTCTAGTAAATCTCCTCTATTCTCTCTCTATTTTGTTGACATCCTTCCTATAATTTGGCGACCAGAATTGTACACCATACTCCAGAATTGGCCTCACCAATGCCTTGTACAATTTTAACATTACATCCCAACTTCTATACTCAATGCTCTGATTTATAAAGGCCAGCACACCAAAAGCTTTCTTTACCACCCTATCTACATGAGATTCCACCTTCAGGGAACTATGCACAGTTATTCATAGATCCCTCTGTTCAACTGCATTCCTCAATTTGCTACCATTTGAGTCCTATTGTGATTTGTCCTACAAAGATGTAGCACCTCATACTTATCAGCATTAAACTCCATCTGCTATCTTTCAGCCCACTCTTCCAAATGGCCTAAATCACTCTGTAGACTTTGGAAATCTACTTCATTATCCACAACACCACCTATCTTAGTATCATCTGCATACTTACTAATCCAATTTACCACACTTATGTGAAATTTGTCATATACATCAATCCAGATCATTGATGTATATGACAAACAACAGTGGACCCAACATAGATCCCTGAGGCACCCCACTAGTCACCAGCCTCCAACCTGACAAACAGTTATCCACCATTACTCTCTGGCATCTCCCATTCAGCCACTGTTGAATACATCTTGCTATTCCACCATTAATACCCAACAATTGAACCTTCTTAACCAACCTTCCATGTGGAACCTTGTCAAAGGCCTTATGAAGTCCATATTGACAACATCCACCGCTTTACCCTCATCAATCTCCCTAGTAACGTCTTCAAAAAATTCAAGATGATTAGTCAAACATGACCTTTCAGGCACAAATCCATGTTGACTGTTCCTAATCAGACGCTGTTTATCCAGATGATTATATATATTATCTCCAAGTATCCTTTCCATTAATTTGCCCACCACTGACGTCAAACTAACAGGTCTATAATTGCTAGGTTTACTCTTAGAACCCTTTTTAAACAATGGGCCAACATGCGCAGTATGCCAATCCTCCGGCACCATTCCCGTTTCTAATGACATTTGAAATATTTCTGTCATAGCCCCTGCTATTTCTACCCTAACTTCCCTCAATGTCCTAGGGAATATCCTGTCAGGACCTGGAGACATCCACTTTTATATTTTTCAAAAGTGTCAGTACTTCCTCTTCTTATTTTCCCTTACCTCACATAATTCAATATCCTTCTCCTTGGTGAATACCGAAGAAAATGAATTGTTCAATATCTCCCCCATCTCTTTTGGCTCTGCAGATAGCTGTCCACTCTGACTCTCCAATGGACCAATTTTATCCCTCGTTATCTTTTTGCTATTAATATAGCTGTAGAAACCCTTTGGATTTACTTTCACCTTACTTGCCAAAGCAACCTCATATCTTCTTTTAGCTTTTCTAATTTCTTTCTTAAGATTCTTTTTACATTCCTTATACTCCTCAAGCACCTCATTTACTTCATGCTGCCTATAATTATTGTAGGTCTCTCCCTTTTTCCGAACCAAGTGGCTCTTTCCAATTATTATTCTTTCCTTTCAACCGAACAGGGACAAAAAGATTCTGTACTCTTAAAATGTCACATTTAAAAGTCTTCCATTTCTCTACTACATTCTTCCCATAAAACAAAATGTCCCAATTCACTCCTTTTAAATCCATTCGCATGTCCTCAAAGTTAGCCTTTCTCCAATCAAAAATCTCAACCCTAGGTCCAGTTCTGACCTTCTCCATAATTATATTGAAACTAATGGTATTATGATCACTGGACCCGAAGTGCTCCCCAACACATACCTCCGCAACCTGTCCCGTCTCATTTCCTAACAGGAGGTCCAACACTGCCCCTCCTCTAGTAGGTACCTCTATGTACTGCTGCAAAAAACTATCCTGCACATATTTTACAAACTCCAACCCATCCAGCCCTTTTACAGAATGTGTTTCCCAGTCTATGTGTGGAAAATTAAAATTTCCTACAATCACTACCTTGTGCTTACTACTAATATCTGCTATCCCCTTACATATTTTCTCTTCCAATTCTCGCTCCCCATTAGGCGGTCTATAATACACCCCCATAAGTGTTGCTACATCTTTCCCATTTCTCAGTTCCACCAAAATAGACTCCCTCGACGAGCCCTCTAATCTATCCTGCCAAAGCACTGCTGTAATATCTTCCCTGATAAGCAATGCAACACCTCCACCTCTTGCTCCTCCAATTCTATCAGACCTGAAGCAACGAAATCCTGGAATATTTAGTTTCCAATCACAGCCCTCCTGCAACCATGTTTCACTGATCGCCACAACATCATACTTCCAGGTGTCAATCCAGGCTCTAAGCTCATCCACCTTTCTTACAATGCTCCTAGCATTAAAATATGCACATTTAAGAAACCTCGTATTCTCTGTTTATTATCTTTTTCTTCTTTCTACCCTGCACGTTGGGTCTGAGTGTTTCCCTTCTCTGCCTCCTGCCTCACACACTGACTACTAGCTTTCTCTATTTGAGTCCCTCCCCCCAACCGTTCTGGTTTAAAGTCTCCCCAGTAGCCTTTGCAAATCTCCCCGCCAGGATATTGGTTCCCCTCGGGTTCAAGTGCAACCCATCCTTTCTGTACAGGTCCCACCTTCCACAAAAGAGGTCCCAATGATCCAGAAATTTGAATCCCTGCCCTCTGCACCAGTCTCTCAGCCACGCATTTATCCTCCACCTCGCTCCATTCCTACTCTCACTGTCGCGTGGCACAGGCAGTAATTCTGAGATTGTTACTTTTGCGGTACTTCTCCTTAACTCTTCCTAACTCCCTGAAATTCTCCTTTCAGGACCTCTTCTCTTTTTCTACCTATGACATTGGTACCTATATGTACCATGACCTCGGGCTCCTCTCCCTCCCATTTCAGGATATCTTGGACACGTTCAGACACACCCCAGACCCTGGCACCAGGGAGGCAAACTACCATCCGGGTCTCCTGACTGCGTCCACAGAATCGCCTATCTGACCCCCTAACTATAGAGTCCCCTATTACTATTGCCCTCCCCTTCTTTTCCCTACCCTTCTGAGCAACAGGACCGGTCTCTGTGCCGGAGGCCCGGCCGCTGTCACCCCCAATAGTACTCAAACAGGAGTACTTATTGCCAAGGTGTACAGCCACGGGGTACTCTCTAGTCCCAGCCTCTGCCCCTTGCCCCTCCTAACCGTGACCCACTTGTCTGCCGCCCATGGTCTTGGAGTGACCACGGGAGGCATCTAGTACAGCTGTAACATAACATCATGTACAGCTGTAACATAACATCCCAATTTCTATACTAACCACTCTGACCGATGAAGGCCAATGATCCGAAAGCCTTCTCGACCAACCTATCTAGCTGTGAGGCCACTTTCAGGGAACTATGTCCCAGCACTCCGAGATCCCTCTGCTCTACAACACTCCCCAGAGTCCCACCATTCACTGTGAAGGTACTGCCCTGGTTTGACTTTCCAAAATACAACATCTCGCACTTACCTGTATGAAACTCCATGAATCGTTCTGCAGCCCACTTGCCGCACTGATCAATATCCTGCTGTGTTTTGTGATCATCACTATATTCGCTGATAAAGCACCTTCCACCATCACCCTCTGCTTCCTTCCATGAAGCCAATTTTCTATCCAGTCGGCTTGCTCCCCCTGGATCCTAGGCAATCGATTTGGACAGGTACATGGGTAGGAAAGGATTCGATGGAAATAGGTCAACTGTAGACAAGTGGGATTAGCATAGAGATTAGCATCTTGGTTGGCACAGATGAGATGGTCAAAGGGCTTGATGGTAAAGAGCTTGATTGTATAACTCCATGTACTCTTATCTGTGGACAAGGAGTAGTGCTGGGTCTAGTGCTGTCCAGTATTCAGCCAGCCCATGACTTCCCAGCATGATGTCCAGACTTAAATAATTGACCATTGACAGTTGTGATCCACTGGCAAAATTTAATGTGACCCACCCGTCTTTCAGGTCAATGATTCCAAATGTTAAGCAACTCATTGGAATGCACTTGTAGGCTGCTAACTATATAATCTCTCTTCTGTTTCATTAGAAAAGGCTAATCTGATTCCCCTGGCCCTTATAATCATGGCACCCGCATTGGGAGTGCCAATTTTAGGATACACCCTCCGGAACTGCAAAGTTAAGAAGAAGACTAAACCAAGTGGAAGAGCTGCAGTGAAAACTGTTCAAAGTGCTAGTTCCAGGTAAGGTTAAAACATACTGACTGGAAACGGCTACAAATGTGGAGGAATATAAGGGTGAAGGATGAAGAGTATGAGCAACAGAGGATTAAGGGAGTTGTGAGTCTGTGGAATTCTTTGCCTCAGAGGGCGGTGGAGGCCGGTTCTCTGGATACTTTCAAGAGAAAGCTAGATAGGGCTCTTAAAGATAGCGGAGTCAAGGGATATGGGGAGAAGGCAGGAACGGGGTACTGATTGTGAGTGATCAGCCATGATCACATTGAATGGCGGTGCTGGCTCGAAGGGCCAAATGGCCTAGTCCTGCATCTATTGTCTATTGTCACAGAGTTAAACAGCACGGATAAAGGACCTTTGGTCCAACTTGCCTATGCCGACTAAGATGCTACGCTAGTCCCACCTCCCCATGTTTGACTCGTATCCCTCGAAAACCTTCCTATCCATGTGTACACCTGTCCAAATGTCTTTTAAATGCTGTTCTAGTACCTGCCTCTGGCAGCTCGTTTCAGTATGTTCCATGTACTCACCACCTTCTGTGTAAAAATAGTTGCCGTTCAGCATCCTGTTCAATCTTTCCCCTCACATGATCATTCTCGCCAGCTGTTAAAGGGACAAACCTATTCCTGTTGTCTTGTTGCTGTTGTATCGCACGTGAATTGGTGTCATTCAATCAAACTCTTCCAGTCCTCATGGTAATGATAAGTCTTTATCACTAGCACATGAAACTTACAGCAGCACAGCAAAGGAATAGTATCCTCAGCCCATAATAGACAATAGGTGCAGGAGTAGGCCATTCGGCCCTTCGAGCCAGCACCACCATTCAATGTGATCATGGCTGATCATCCACAATCAGTATCCCGTTCCTGCCTTCTCCCCATATACCCTGACTCCGCTATTTTCAAGAGCCCTATCTAGCTCTCTCTTGAAAGCGTCCAGAAAAACCGGCCTCTGAGGTAGAGAATTCCACACACTCACAACTCTCTGTGTGAAAAAGTGTTTCCTTATCTCCGTTCTAAATGGCTTACCCCTTATTCTTAAACTGTGGCCCCTGTTACTGGTGCTAAACGAAAGGTGATGAGAGAGATGGGAGAGGGGCATGGCGGGGGATAGATTAGAGGTTTAGAGGTTACCCAAAATTGGCGAATTCAGTGTTTATACTGTTGGGTTGTTGAATGTTAAATCCTTTAATAGCCTTTGACAATGGACAAATGTCTTGATACTACTCATCGTTATGACCACACTCTGTTACACAGCCTGTCTCTTGTTGGTGGAGGGTCAGCTAGACCAGGAATCATCTGGCCAGGTGATGTCCAGAGGTGGGCCAGGTGCAGCAACTCCCTAGCATTGTCGTTTTAGGGAATTAACCCGTGCAGTCGGTAACACATTCATTAACATTTGCTCTCTATTTAGTGCTCCATTGGTTGTCTCTGCTGAAGTACACTCCCACAACACAGTCCGGGCTGGTAAGTGAATGCAATAAAGGTCATGTTATTGTCTTGTGCAACCAAGTGATTCTATCTACTCTGACAACCATGAAGAACATGAAACATACAAGCCATAGAGCTGTGCAGCACAGAAACAGCAGGGCTCGAAATTAACGGTTGCCCGGGTGCCATTGACCACTCAAAGTGCAGCCGGGCAACCTAAATGCCGACTCATTTTGCCCGGCTTGGCAATCAAATACTGGTTTATATCGATAGACACGAAAAACTGGAGTAACTCCGCCGGTCAGGCAGCATCTCTGGCGAATAGAAACGTGACGTTTCGTGTCGGCGGCGGCGGCTGTATTTGTCTAGTATCTTTGATTGTGGGGCTAAGATACTAGGTGCGTGGTGGCGAAGGATCCGAGTGAATGATGGGCTAAGAACAGCGGCAGCAGCGGCCTCGACAGCGACCCCACCGCCTCCTCCTCCCGCACCCCGCCCGGCGAAAGGAACCTCCCTCTCCCCCTTCACCCGGCCTCAGCGTGCTGGAGGGGTTGTCAGCCACTGCTTGCAAATCTGCCAACGGCGCTTTCACAACCCCTCCCGCACGCCGAGGTTGGGAGGAGGGAGAGAGTGGGGGGGGAGGCGGAGGCCTCCTTCCCCCGTCTGAAGCAGCTGCACGACAGATCCTATAGCTATAGGATCTTTGAGCTGCACCGCTCGGCACCGCACCTTCCTGTCGGCTAGCGGAGGAGGGGAGGCGGTGGCGTGGAGGCGGCGGCACTTTGGCGTTGGACAGGGACGGCCAAGGCAGCGGGGCGATGTTGTCCGAGGAGCGCTGACTTCCTACCTCCTCTGCACCTTCTGTCTTGTACGCCCCCCCCCACCTCCCTTATCCTGGGACCCCTCCTCTCCATCCCGCACTGATCCCCATTCCCTCCTCCTCTATTCAGTCCTCACTAACATCCCCTGTGCTTCCCTCCCCATCTACCGCCCCCCCCCAATCTATTCATCACCCTACCCACCTCGCATTGATTCTCCTGCCACCCCCCCCCCCCACCCCCCATCCATCCTACACTGGCTCCCCCAATTCATCCTGTACTGACCCCCCTTCCCATCCATCCTGCACTTCTCCCCCATTCATACTGCACTGATCCTCCCATTCATCCCGTACTGACCCACCCTCCATTTACCCTGCACCTATCCCCCCATCCATCCTGTAGTGATCTCCCCATTCATCTTTTACTGATCCCCCATTCATCTTTTACTGACTCCTCATTCATCCCGTACTGATCCCCCATTCATCCTATACTGATCCCCGCATTCATCCTGTAGTGATCTCCCATTCATCCTGCACAGACCCTCCGATCCACTCTGTCCTGACCCCCACCCCCCCCCTCCATTCATCCTGTATTAATCCTCCCCTCCAAATCCATCCTGTACTGATCCCCCCCATTCAAGAAGAATGGGGGGAACAGTTTGAAGAAGGGTCTCGACCCGAAACGTTGCCTATCCCCTTAGCTCCATAGATGCTGCCTCACCCGCTGAATTTCTCCAGCATTTTTGTCTACCCCCATTTACCCTGTACTGATCCCCCCCCTCATCCTTCCCGTACTGACCCCCCATTCAACACCACTGACATCTTCCCTCACAATTTTACAAACTACAACCAACACGTACTAATTCACCTGCCTCAATCCATCCATTCTGCACCAATTGCCTTCTCAAACCCCCCACCGCCATCTATCCACCCCGCACTGATTCACACACCCCCTGACCCTATTGTGCATCATGGTCTTCAGAGCGAACATTGACTATGTTTGATAACTAAATGCAATCAAATGTGTTTTAATTCCCAATGTTATTATATGTTTTGACACCTTTAAACATATTACCAAAAGAACATTTGCTGCAGTTATGTCCTTTGGCCATCTCTTGTCAGCTAGTGTAATGTTTAACCTGTCAGATGGGTACAGTCGATTTTAACAACTATTATCATAAAATGCCTTTAGAAATGTCTTTGCAACCTGTATATTTTGTAATGGATAAATTATGTGGGAAGCGAGAATGTTGCTGTGCCAATAGCAATAACGACCCATGCTAGGGCCATGTCATGGTACTTTTCGATCCTTCACAGAAAACATGCTTGCATCAATTGCAATATGTAAAAAGAGTTGAGATATTGTATTATAATATTGCTGCATGTCATTGCGGTATATATAATGTCTTGATTAGTGAATATGTTTAGTTTGTGACTTTATTTGAAACAGAAATAATATGCGAATGTAGCCAAAAGTGCTGGAGAAACTCAGCGGATGAGGCAGCATCTATGGAGCGAAGGAAATGGGCAACGTTTCGGGCCGAAACCCTTCTTCAGACTGATGGGTTTCGGCCTGAAACGTTGCCTATTTCCTTTGCTCCATAGATGCTGCTGCACCCGGTGAGTTTCTCCAGCACATTTGTCTACCTTCGATTTTCCAGCATCCGCAGTTCCTTCTTGAACACAATATGTGAATGCTTCATTGAGCATAATTCCAACTGGTAACTACACACTTCGTCCAAGCACATTATCACACGCTTCATGCAAACCGTCTTAAATGACCACCTAAACTGTCATTTGGCAACCTAAAAAGCTGTCAAGGTTGCCCGGCTGGCAACAGGGAAAAAAAGTTAAGCGAGAGCCCTGCTGTAACAGGCCCTTGAGTTGCCTGCATTCGGCCTATAGTCTAAATCCTTCCCATCCATACAGCTGTCAAAATCTATCTATCTATATTATTTTACTAAAATTCTCAACTTGTTTGTTTGTCTGTGTGCGTGTCTGTAATGAGTGTGATCCTGAAATTACACGAATACGGTACACGATAGCACTACAATTTGTGGCCCACCTTACTCACCATTGTCATGTGGTTTGTTGTATCAAGTTTCATTCAGATTGATATATTTTACAAGTTATTCACATGTTAAACTTTTCAAAATTCACTTTTCACTTAAAAAAAATCAAACTATTTACTTTAAAACTTGCCCATCCCTTTTCAATGTTAACAAATGAAAGGACTCCGATTGCAATGAGAGATTTGTTACATTGTTGTAAGGAGAGGGAGCGAGTGGGGAGGGGAGATGAAGAGGGCGAGGATTGTTGTTTAATGTTATTTAAACATTGTGTTCAGTGGAGAAGTGGGATGGGGGAGGTGAGGAGTGGGGGAGTGGGGAGATAGAGGGAGAGGAGGGGGTAGGGAGGGAGTGAGCAAGACATGAGGGAGGGAGTGTGGGATGGGAGGAGGAGAGGGGAAAGAAGAGGGAGGGTGAAGAGGAGGGCTAGGGAGTGCTGGGAGATGAGGGGAATCAGCCGCACCTGCGCAGTTGGGTGCTATGTGTGAGTGGTGGAATATTGCATTGGGGGAACGGGGTCCAACGGGTCCCACTTAGACTAGTGCCTTATAAAAGTTGCATTGTATCTGCTTCTATGGCTTCCCCTGGGAGATTTCTGCCTCTTGTTTTTAAACATTTTCACCAGCCTGGTCAATCTCAACACCAAAAATACAAAGAGAAAATGCTGGAAATACTCAGCAGGTCAGGCCATATATGTGGGAATAGAAACAATGCGAGCATTTAGTTTGAAGACTTTGTCAGAATTGGAATGGATATAAAAGAAGGGTGTGAAGCTTTCGAGTGGGCAGGGAGGAGAGGTTGTGGGCACAGGGATAAGCTGTACACCAGGTTATGTGGTCAATGAGTGAATGGAAGCAATTATTAGAGTGAGAACATTCTCCAAAGACTCCAGGAGTTGTGAGATGTAGATCAGTTAGGCCCGCCCAGCTGCTCAGGTTGTGCACTTCCTCCTCTTCAGGATAGAAACACAAGGGAAGAAAAGGGAATATCGAACAAAAAAACCAAGCTGAGCCAATGTCACAGAGAAATGGGTTATCTGAGTTATAAAATTGTCTGTCTTGCTATACTCAGTATGGAGTCTACAAGGTATACAGACAGATCTGTGGCCTCCTGAACCTTCACAATGAGGACCAACACAAGCTCAATGAGTAGCAAGTCACACTGAAATCTTCAGCACTCAAGAACTAATGAGGGTGGGTAAAACCATGGCTGATTATCATCTTCATATAGATTGAATCAATCAAATTGGAAATATATATTGGAAATATATGATGCAAGATTATTTCAGTTTAATTTATTATTGTCACCTTCACCAAAGCACAGTGAAAAGCTTTTGTTTGTCCACTATCCAGTCAAAAAGACTATATATTAATCCAATCAAGCTGCCGCAGTACATGGTAAAGGTGCAAAATATATAACATTGAAGTCTCATAAATCCGAGTAAAGGTGTCCAATGAGGTAGGTTCGAGGTCAGGGCTACACTCTAATTCAAGGGTTCACAACCTGGGTACATTTGTTGATTCTGGATTTGTACATATTTTGCCTCATTGACTGACTGAGTTTGGTTCTGGTATACCGGTATCTGTTCATCATTAGTTGTTCATAAATAAGTGAAATAACATTATTATGTGCTATTAAAGTTGCCAGGGGTAAACGGAACGAGAAAGGTTGGGAACCACTGCTCTAGTTGATGAGACGACCATCCGGCTGCCTAATAACAGCTGGGAAGAATCAGTTTTTGTTAAAAATAGAGAGGACATAGATGGGGTAGGATCGTCAATAGTCTTTGTTCCAGGATGGAAATGTCAAATGGAAGAGTGGGAGAGTTTAAAGGAGATGTGTGGGGCAAGATTTAATTTTACAGAGTAGTGGGTGCCAGGGAGGTGGTGAAGCAGAAGAAGAAGAAGCATAACCTTTAATAATCCTTTACAGGAAATTACAGTGCCACAACAGCTTCAAGACAGACATAACATCACACATATCTTCAATAAATAATAAGTTAAAATTTTTGTGCATTATAAAACCTTATAGCAGCTGGTATACAAGACTTCCTATGTCTCTCCGTTTTGCACATTGGTGCAATCAGTCTCTGACTGAAGATGCTGCACTTGATCACCTTCAGGGCGTGGAGTGGGTGAGTGGGGTTGGTCATTATTGAGCCTAGTTTTTTCAGAGTTCTGGCCTCTGCCACCTGCTTGACCGTTAGTTGCTCTGCCCCAACCACTGAGCCGGCCTTCCTGATCAGCTTATCCAGTCTGTTTTTGTCCGCTATTCGGGCGCCTTCTCCCCAACAGGCCACAGCAAAAAACAGAGCACTGGCCACCACTGAATGGTAGACACTGCACAGTAGGGGTTGACAGATATTAAATGACTTTAGCCTCCTTAAGAAATACAGTCGACTTTGTCCCTTCCTGTACACCGCCTCCATATGACTCTTCCAGTCCAGCTCACTGTCAAGCTGCACACCAAGGTACCTGTGGTTGGCGACCACCTCCACCTCAGTGCCCCTGATGGTGATTGGTGTTGGTTGAGTCCTCCTCCTCCCCCTCCTGAAATCCACAACTATCTCCTTCGTTTTTTTGGTGTTGAGATGGAGATTATTGTGTGCACTCCACTCCACAAAGTTGTTAATTGTGTCTCTATACTCCTCCTCATTGCCCCCTCAAGCAGCTATAATAATAACATAACAAGGTTTCAGACAGGCACATGAATGCACAGAGGGTGGAGGGATAAAGACTACATACAAGCAGGTGGGATTTATTTAAATCGGCAGCATGGTCGACACTGACATGGGCCAAAGGGCCTGTGCTGTATCGGTCTATGTGTGAGGTGGAAATGATACGGAGGAGAGATTGAATCAACTTCTCTGGAACGTCAGAGATTGAGGGGAGATTTGATAAAAGTCTATAAAATTATGAGGCACAGACAGGCTAGGCAGTCAGAACTTTTTTTCCTGGGGTGGAAGTGTCCAACACCAGAGGGAATAACTATACAGAGATGTGCAGGACAGAGTGGTGGGTGTGTGGAACACATTGCCTGGGGTGGTGGTGGAGGCAGGAGACATTGTGCCGTTTAAGAGGCTTTAGATAAGCAGATGTAAGTGCAGGGAATAGAGGGTAAGGAACATGTACAGCCAGATGAGATCAGTTTAACATGGTAAACATTGTGGACTGAAGGGCTTGTGCCTGTGCTATGTTCTATGTTCCATTCAACATTCTCGGGGAGTTGCCAAAATTCTCAGGCAATCAGCTCCACAGAACTGAATATACCATTTTCCAAGTGTTTCCAGTTTAATTTGATATCAAAGGGTAGATACTAGCATGGATAGCAGGTTGGCTGGATGGCAGAAGGCAAAGAGTGGCAATAAAGGGTTTTTTTTCTGGTTGGCTGCCAGTGACTAGTGGAGTTCCACAGGGATCAGTGCTGGGGCCGCTACTCTTCACGTTGTATATTAATGATTTGGACGAGGGGATTGATGGCTTTGTAGCTAGATTTGCAGATGGTACAATGATAGGTGGAGTGACAGATAGATACAATGACAGGTAGTGTAGAGAAAGCAGGGTCTCTGCAGAATGACCGGACAGGTTGGGAGAGTGGGCAGAGAAGTGGCAGATGGAATATAATGTAGCAAAGTGATGCATATTGGTGGTAGGCATAGACTGTGTTCTAAATGTGGAGAGAATCTAGAAATCAGTGAAAAGGTACGTGGGAGATATAGTGCAGGATTCCCCAAAAGCTAATTTGAGTTGAATCAGTAGTAAAAAAAAGCAAACGCAATGTTAGCATTTATTTCAGGAGGACGAAAATACAAAAACAGGGCTCTATAAGGCGATAGTCAGACCGCATTTGGAGTATGGAGAGTATTGAGTACTGACAATTATCCCAGGAATGAGTGGAAGATTGCATTTGATGAGCTTTTGACGGCACTGGGCCTGTACTCACTGGAGTTTAGAAGGATGAGTGGGAACCTCATTGAAACTTACCAAACAGTGAAAGGCCTGGGTAGAGTGGATGTTTCCACTAGTGGGAGAGTCTAGGACCAGAGGTCATACCCTAAGAATTAGAGGACTTTTGTTTAGGAAGGAGATGAGGAGGAATTTCATTCGTCAGAGGGTGCTGAATCTGTGGAATTAATTGCAACAGATAGCTGTGGAGGCCAAGTCAATGGATATTTTTAAGACAGAGATAGATAGATTCTTGATTAGTACGGGTGTCGGGGGATATGGAGAGAAGACAGAAGAATTGTCTATAAGGCGCTGATTAGGCCGCATTTGGAGTACTTTGAGCAAATTTGAGCCCCATTTCTGAGGATGTGCTGGCTCTAGAGGGGGTCCAGAAGAGGTTTACAAGAATGATTCCAGGAATGAGTGGGTTAACATACATATGATGAGCTCTTACTCGCTGGAGTTTAGAAGGTTGAAGGGGGACCTCTTTGAAACTTACAGAATAATGAAAGGCAAAAATAAAGTGGATGTGGAAAGGATGTTTCCACTGGTGGGAGAGTCACGGACCAGAGATCATAGCCTCAGAATTAACTTCTTTACTCAGAGGGTATTTAATCTGTGGAATTCATTGCTGTAGTGGTTGTCAGTGGATATTTTTAAGGCAGAGATGGACAAATTCGTGATTAAAACGGGTGTCAAGGGTTATGGGTATAAAGCAGGAAAATTGGATTAGGAGGCAGAGATCAGCCATGATTGAATGGCAGAGTAGACTCGTTGGGCTGAAAGGTCTAATTCTACTCCTCTAACTTGTTAACTTTGTGAATGGGGTTAAGAGAGAAAGATAGATCAGCCGTGACTGAATGGCGGAGTAGAGTAGATTGCCTCATTCTGCTCCTATCACTTTTAAACGTGAATATAAAATAATAATATTAAGAATTGATTACATACATTATAGGATTACCCAACCAGGTGTTTTGCAAATCTAACGGCATAGCTCTGTCATCTCATGGACAGAAGAATGATAACTCTTTGGTCTCTTCCTCATTTGAAGCAATTCGTTCAGTTTATTGTCACGTGAAAAGGTAGAGTGAGAAGCATTTGTGGCATGCTATCTGGTCAGCAGAAAGACAATACATGAATACAGTCAAGCCATTGTACATGATAAGGGAATAACGTTTAGTGCAAGGTAAAGCCAGCAAATTCTGATCAAGGATAGTCCGAGGGTCACCAAAGAGATAGATAGTAGTTCAGCGTTGATCTCTGGTTGGGGTAGGATGGTTCAGTTGCCTGATAACAGCTGGGAAGAAACTGTCCCTGAATCTGGAGGTGTGCGTTTTCACACTTCTGTACCTTTTGCCTGATGGGAGAGCGGAGAAGAGGGAGTGGCCAGGGTGCGACTCGTACTTGATTATGCTGCTTGTCTTGCCAAGGCAGCATGAGGTATAAATTGAGACAATGGAAGGGAGGTTGGTTTGTGTGATGGTCTGGGCTGCGTCCACAATTCACTGCAATTTCTTGAAGTCTTGGATGGAGTTGTTTCCAAACCAAGCTGTGATGCATCCCGATAAAATGCTTTCTATGGTGCATCTGTAGAATGCCCTAGGCTCTGTCCCTGAATAAGAACAATAACTATTTCATGACCTTATGAGTCCTGATCAGACTGCTGCAGTACTGTGAAGAGGCTTGGCTCTGAGAGACCGCTGGGTGAAAAATGGCTGTCCCACAATACCCAATCAGTTTTTTTTTTGTATAATATGTAGCTATCCTCCATTTTGTAGAATGTTTACTTAAACATTATTAGAGTCATACAGTGATACAGTGTGGAAACAGGCCCTTCAGCTCAACTCTCCCACACCGGCCAACATGCCCCAGTTACACTAGTCCCACCGGTCTGTGTTTGGTCCATATCCCTCCAAACCTGCCCTATCCATGCACCTGTCTAACTGTTTCTTAAATGTTGTGATAGTCCCAGCCTCAACTACCTCCTCTGGCAGCTCGTTCCATACACCCACCCTGCGTGAAAACGTTACCGCTCAGATTCCTATCTTTTCCCCTTCACCTTGAACCTTTGGCCCTTGATCCTTTACCCTACTCTGGGCAAGACACTGTACGTCTAACCAATCTACTCTCTCATGATCTTATACACCTCTACAAGATCAACCTTCATCCTCTTGCGCTCCATGGAATAGAGTCCCAGCCTACTCAACCTCTCCCTATAGCTCACACCCTCTCATCCTCGCAACATCCTCATGAATCTTCTCTGTACCCTTTCCAGCTTGACAACATCTTTCCTATCACCCGGTGCCCAGAACTGAACACAATACTCTAAATGTTACCCCACCAACGTCTTATACAACTGCAACATGACCTCCCAACCTCTATACCAATACTCTGACTGATGAAGGCCAAAGTGCCAAAAGCTTTTTGACCACCTTATCTACCTGTGACTCGACCTTCAAGGGACCATGCACCTGTACTCCTAGATCCCTCTGCTCTACAACACTACCCAGAGCTCTACCATTCACTCTGCAGGTCCTGCCCATGTTCGACGTCCCAAAATGCAACACCTCACACTTCTCTGTATTAAATTCCATCAACCATTCCTCCGCCCACCTGGCCAATCGATCCAGATCCTGCTGCAATCTTTCACAATCATTGTCACTACAGGTACCTTTAAAACCCATTCACTTTTGTCTCACCTGCAAACTTGCTAATCTTGCCCTGTACATTCCCATCCAAATCATTGATATAGATGACAAACAGTAATGGTCCCAGCACCGAACCCTGTGGCACACCACTAGTCACAGGCCTCCAGTCTGTGAAGCAGCCTTCCACCATTACCCTCTGCTTCCTTCCATGGAGCCAATTTGCTATCCATTCAGCTATCTTTCCTTGGATCCCATTAGATCTAACCATCCAGAACAAGCAGCCTACCATGCGGAACCTTACTGAAGTTCATGTACACAACACCTACAGTTCTGCCCTCATCAATCTTTTTGGTCACGTCTTTAAAAATTAATCTATCTCTCCTTGGCTCCCATGCAATCTAATAGTTGCCTAACGATTACAATGCTGCTTATACTTTGAACTCATTCACATTTACCTAACTGGACATCTTTAAGATGTGGGAAAAAAACAGGGCTCCCACAGGAAACCAGGTGGCCATAGGGAAAACATATAGATTTCACACAGACCGCACCAGTGGTCAAGATTGAACCTAGGCCTCGGTGCTGTGAGATGATGGGTCTTACTATCTATCCCATCTTTGCCATTATAACCATATAACCATATAACAATTACAGCACGGAAACAGGCCATCTCGACCCTTCTAGTCCGTGCCGAACACATAATCTCCCCATGTCCCATATACCTGCGCTCAGACCATAACCCTCCATTCCGTTCCCATCCATATAACTATCCAATTTATTTTGAAATGATAAAAATGAACCTGCCTCCACCACCTTCACTGGAAGCTCATTCCACACAGCTACCACTCTCTGAGTAAAGAAGTTCCCCCTCATGTTACCCCTAAACTTCAGTCCCTTAATTCTCAAGTCATGTCCCCTTGTTTGAATCTTCCCTACTCTCAGTGGGAAAAGCTTTTCCACGTCAACTCTGTCTATCCCTCTCATCATTTAAAAAACCTCTATCAAGTCCCCCCTTAACCTTCTGCGCACCAAAGAATAAAGCCCTAACTTGTTCAACCTTTCTCTGTAACTTAGTTGCTGAAACCCAGGCAACATTCTAGTAAATCTTCTCTGTTTTGTTGACATCCTTCCTATAATTAGGTGACTAAAATTGTACACCATACTCCAGAATTGGCCTCACCAATGCCTTGTACAATTTTAACATTACATCCCAACTTCTATATTCAATGCTCTGATTTATAAAGGCCAGCACACCAAAAGCTTTCTTTACCACCCTATCTACATGAGATTCCACTTTCAGGGAACTGTGCACAGTTATTCCCAGATCCCTCTCTTCACCTGCATTCTTCAATTCCCTACCATTTACCATGTACGTCCTATTTTGATTTGTCCTGCCAAGATGTAGCACCTCACACTTATCAGCATTAAACTCCATTTGCCATCTTTCAGCCCACTCTTCCAACTGGCATAAATCTCTCTGCAGACTTTGAAACTACTTCATTACCCGCAACCCCACCTATCTTAGTATCATCTGCATACTGCAAATTATCATTTGGGGTTTGGGGAGAAGGCAGGAGAATGGGGTTACGAGGGAAAGATAGATCAGCCATGAATGAATGGCGGAGTAGATAATGTTGAATGGCCTAATTCTGCTCCAATCATTGATTAACTTTATTATGTACACCTCTCTAAGGAGCCTCTCAGCCTTCCCTGCTGTAATGAAAATCAACCAGCCTCTCCAGTCTCTGCTCATAACTGAAATATTCCATCACAGGCAACATCGTGGCAAATCTGTCCTGCATCATCTCTCATGCACTGACTTTCATTCATAACAGCATGCAATATTTAGTAATGAAAATAAACTGCAGGTTTATACCAGTTAGACACAAAATGCTGGACTAAATTAGCGGGTCAGGCAGTATTGCTGGAGAACATGGATATGTGATGTTTCAGGTAAGGACCCTTCTTCAGACTGCTTGTCAATATGTATATTTAATATACATATTAATGATTAAAAACATTACAAAATCTTTAAATGTATATATATATTTAATAATGAATGTAGTATTTAGTGTGATGTCCTGAAAGGGATATGTCCTGAGAGATGTTATACATTTTCCGTTCACAGCACGGGGACAGATCAATTTTCAGTGATGTTTTCATCAATATAGATAGACATGTGTTCTCACAGAAACCCATTTGTGAAATACAGTCAGTCAATCAATCTGCCTTGAGTCAGGGGAAGATCAATCTACATACAATCAAGAGGGGAATAGATAATGGTAATGTACAGTCTTTTACCCAGAGCTGGGGTATTAACACCCAGAGGGGACAGGTTTAAGCTGAGATGGGAAATAATTAATAGGACCATGAGGGGCAACTTTTTCCCACATAAAGGGCAGTGGGTACTTAGAATGAGCTGCCAGAGGAGGTTGTTGAGGCAGGTACAATAACAACATTTAAAAGACATTTGGATAGTTACATGGATACGAAAGGTTTAGAGGATTACTAGACTAAGTGGGACCCGTTGGGTCCCAGCATCACACGGGAGGGCGGGTCCCCCAACACAATATTCCACCTCTCCACCAATTCCAATATTGGTGGCCAGTGCGGGGGTGAAGGGGGCTTTCTGGAGCGCTAGTATGGGTGTTGTGGGCTGAAGGGACAGGTTTCCAGAGGGCTGGTATGGACATTGTGGGCCAAATAGATTCTGGGGCTGGCAGATCAGTCACTCAAGCCTGGTGTGCTGGCAGCTCACTCACTCACAGCTGGTGGGCTGGCAGTTGACTCACGGCTATTCCTTGAAATTCCATTTCAAGCAGAGTGCAGGCCACCAAATTCAAAAGCAGTTTCCTACCACTTCAAGCAGGGTGCAAGGCCACCAAATTCAAAAGCTGTTTCCTACCATTTTGAGCAGAGTGCAGGCCACCAAATTCAAAAGCAGTTTCCTACCACTTCAAGCAGGGTGCAAGGCCACCAAATTCAAAAGCAGTTTTCTACCATTTCAAGCAGGGTGCAAGGCCACCAAGGCGACCTCTCCCTCCCCCATCTTGCAAAGACTGAGCCACGCCCACACTTCCGGGTTTTATAGTCCCTCCCATTCCCACTAGAAGGGGCGTGGCCATCATGGCAGTGATTGACAGGAGAGAGAATCTCAACATTTTTTAAACACTAATAACTCTTTTATTTTTCATCGGTGGGAAAAATCCTCATCCTGTGCAGTGGAGGGGGGCTGAGTAAGATGGCCAAAAATCACAGCCGGAAGTGGTAGCGTTTTTTCTAAAGTCAATATGCAGTGCAAACAGGAAGTGGTCAAGATGAAACTTTTAATTATATAAATATGGGATAGTTTTCTGGTATCTTATCTTTGACTAATGAATATTCAAAAATCTCTGCCAGGGTCCTAGAAATCTTCTCCATAATGTGCTAGGAAACACCTGGTCAGGTCCTGGGGATTTATCCACGTTAATGCTCTTTGAGCCAACCAACACCAACACCTTAATTGGTACACATGACAATATAAAACCTTTGAAACAACAGTGAAATGGTGAAACATGTTGACATGTTTCACCATTTCACTGTTGTTTCAAAGGTTTTATATTGTCACATGTACCAATCAAGGTACAGTGATATTCGTATTACCAAACAGCCATACAAACAAAAGGAACAAGACACACAACTACATAAAAGTTAACATAAACATCCACCGCAGCGGATTCCCACATTCCTCACTGTGATGGAAGGTAATAAAGTCTAATCTTCTTCCCTCATTTTTCTCCCGTGGTCGGGGCAGGTGAACCATCCGTCGGGGCGATCGAAGCACCCGCATCGGGGCGATCGAAGCTCCTGCGGCTTGGAGCTCCCCCCCACCCCACACATAAAACAAGCAAAAGAACACTAAAAATATACATTTAACACATACTAAAGAAACAAGAGATAAGGAAGGGACAGACAGATTGTTGGCGAGGCAGCCATTGCTCACGTTTCAATTCTCTCTCCATGGTATATACAGATGAGAAGTATTCATAAAGATCTCACCCATTAGGGCAAATCCAAAGGCATTTTATCAGTTTATTAAGGCCAATAGTACAAGAGAAAGAGCAAGAGCCATAAAGGACAATCTATGTATGAGTTGGAATGGGCGGCCCAATGCTGAATTATTTTACGACTGACAAGTACTTGAAGTTTTTTATTGTCACGTTGGCATGGATATGGTGGTTGTCTGCTGTTGTTAATATAGTTTAAATATTGAAACTTTATTTTGTCATTTTCCTGACAATTCAGGCTATTCTAGACTGGGTATTGGGTAATGAGGAAGGGTTAGTTAGCAGTCTTGTTGTGCGTGGCCCCTTGGGCAAGAGTGATCATAATATGGATTAGTTCTTCATTAGGATGGAGAGTGACATTGTTAATTCAGAAACTTAACTTAAAGAAAGGTGACTTTGAGGGTATGAGACGTGAATTGGCCAAGATAGACTGGCAATTGATTCTTAAAGGGTTGATGGTGGATATGCAATGGGAGGCATTTAAAGACTGCATAGATGAACTACAACAATTGTTCATCCCAGTTTGGCATAATAATAAATCAGGGAAGGTAGTGCATCCATGGATAACAAGGGAAATAAGGGATAGTATCAAAACAAAAGATGAAGCATACAAATTAGCCAGAAAAAGCAGCCTACCAGGGGACTGGGAGAAATTCAGAGTCCAGCAGAGGAGGACAAAGGGAATTAGGAAAGGGAAAATAGATTATGAAAGAAAACTGGCAGGGAACATAAAAAAATGACTGCAAAGGTTTTAATAGATATGTGAAGAGGAAAAGATTAGTTAAAACAAATGTAGGTCCCTTGCAGTCAGAAAAACAGGCAAATTGATCATGAGGACCAAGGACATGGCAGACCAATTGAATAGCTACTTTGGTTCTGTCTTCACTAAGGAAGACATAAATAATCTGCCGGAAATAGTAAGGGACCGGGGCCAGGGCCATATAAATCCCCAGGGTCTGATAAGTTGCATCCCAGAGTACTGAAGGAAGTAGCCGCAGAAATAGTGGATGCATTAGAGATAATTTTTCAAAACTCTTTAGATTCTGGAGTAGTTCGAGGATTGGAGGGTAGCTAATGTAACCCCACTTTTTAAAAAGGGAGGGATAGAGAAAACGGGGAATTACAGACCAATTAGTCTGACATCGGTAGAAACATAGAAACATAGAAATTAGGTGCAGGAGTAGGCCATTCGGCCCTTCGAGCCTGCACCGCCATTCAATATGATCATGGCTGATCATCCAACTCAGTATCCCGTACCTGCCTTCTCTCCATACCCCCTGATCCCCTTAGCCACAAGGGCCACATCTAACTCCCTCTTAAATATAGCCAATGAACTGGCCTCAACTACCCTCTGTGGCAGAGAGTTCCAGAGATTCACCACACTCTGTGTGGGGAGTGGGGAAAATGCTAGAGTCAGTTATTAAAGATGGGATAGCAGCACATTTGGAAAGTGGTGAATTCATTGGACAAAGTCAGCATGGATTTATGAAAGGTAAATCATGTCTGACGAATCTTATAGAATTTTTCGAGGATGTAACTAGTGGAGTGGATGGGGAGAACAAGTGGATGTGTCATATCTGGACTTTCAGAGGGCTTTCGACAAGGTCCCACATAGGAGATTGGTATACAAACTTGAAGCACATGGTATTGGGGGTTCAGTATTGATGTGGTTGAAGAGCTGGCTAGCAGACAGGAAGCAAAGAGTAGGAGTAAACGGGTCCTTTTCGGAATGGCAGGCAGTGACTAGTGGGGTACCGCAAGGCTCAGTGCTGGGACCCCAGCTATTTACAATATATATTAATGATCTGGATGAGGGAATTGAATGCAACATATCCAAGTTTGCGGATGACACAAAGCTGGGGGGGGCAGTGTTAGCTGCGAGGAGGATGATAGGAGGCTGCAAGGTGGCTTGGATAGGTTGGGTGAGTGGGCAAATGTATGGCAGATGCAGTATAATTTGGATAAATGTGAGGTTATCCACTTTGGTGGCAAAAACAGGAAAGTATTATCTGAATGGTGGCCGATTAGGAAAAGGGGAGATGCAACGAGACCTGGGTGTCCTGGTGCACCAGTCATTGAAAGTAGGCATGCAGGTACAGCAGGCAGTGAAGAAAGCGAATGGTAGGTCAGCATTCATAGCAAAAGGATTTGAGTATAGGAGCAAGGAGGTTCTACTGCAGTTGTACAGGGTCTTGGTGAGACCACACCTGGAGCATTGCGTACAGTTTTGGTCTCCTAATCTGAGGAAAGACATTCTTGCCATAGAGGGAGTACAGAGAAGGTTCACCAGACTGATTCCTGGGATGGCAGGACTTTCTTATGAAGAAAGACTGGATAAACTCGGCTTGTACACGCTAGAATTTAGAAGATTGAGGGGGGACCTTGTAGAAACGTACAAAATTCTTAAGGGGTTGGACAGGCTAGATGCAGGAAGATTGTTCCCGATGTTGGCGAAGTCCAGAACACGGGGTCACAGCTTAAGGACAAGGGGGAAATCCTTTAAAACCGAGATGAGAAGAACTTTTTTCACACAGAGAGTGGTGAATCTCTGGAATTCTCTGCCACAGAAGGTAGTTGAGGCCAGTTTATTGGCTAGATTTAAGAGGGAGTTAGATGTGGCCTTTGTGGCTAAAGGGATCAGGGGGTATGGAGAGAAGCCAGGTATGGGATATTGATTTGGATGATCAGCCATGATCATATTGAATTGCGGTGCAGGCTCGAAGGGCCGAATGGCCTACTCCTGCACCTATTTTCTATGTTTCTAACTTGTGCTCGGATGAGCAATACTATTTGTAACGTTGTATGTTATTGGTGACTCCCAGCCAATGGTGAAGATACAGAATATCTGAGAGCATCAAGTTCTCAGCCTCATTCATGCCTGCTCTTTCAGGACAATATCTCCTTCCACGACAATAGTCTTAACTGGTGGCAGCCAAAGATGCTTCCACAACCTTGCATCAGAGTTGGTGTCTAGTACGTGTTATTCCTTGTATTGTTGATGAGCACCAATTTACGCTGCAATCCTAACTATTTTATGTGGAATGTTTGGTGCAGTGGTCGTGGACAAAATCTCCAAAATCTTTCCACTTACAATAAAAGTTTTTAGTTCAGCATTCTTCTATTTAAAACTTCACAGTTGTGTCATTTCTGGATCTTTTGTGGAATTATGAAAATCTGGTCCGTACAAGTCAGACATTCCTGCAACTGCAGCTGCTCAAATAGTCATAGGTTGCCATTGAGAATGTGACGGGGGTCTGCCCAATAGATCAACGTGTCTGCAATAGTGATTTCCTTCTTTATTAATAACCTCCACAAGAATAAACCACAAAAGAGGAAAGACGTTGTCACTCTGCACACTCTTTGCCAACCTGCTTTCCCATTATTATTTACACATCAACTTCTCCAATTTCAGGTAGTCCTTGCTTTCTCCCTCCTTCCCCTCCCCAGCTCTCCCACAGCCTACTGTCTCCGCCACTTCCTTTCTTCTTCCTGCCCCCCCTACCAGTCTGAAGCAGTGTCTCGAGCTAAAACGTCACCTATTCCTTCTGCCTCACCCGCTGAGTTTCTCCAGCATTTTTGTCTACCTTCCAATTAATACAACAATTTTTTCTCCACAGATTCAGAAATGGACCAGATAACTCCAGCAAGTGATTAATGTGTGGCACCTGGCATCACATCACCTTGTATTTAACTCCAGAATACCTGGGGAAGGGCTGCTGATCAGAGACAATCCTGGTGAATCTGATCAATCTGCCATTGAAGCAAACATTTACAAGAAAGTATCAGTGTGATATGATGAGCAATTGTTACACACAGTGTTGTAAACACTGATTATTTATTCAACAATAATTCTTGTGCCATGTAAATATTAACATGCCAAATGATTATGCTTTTTCGTTGATGTATTACTGCGTCTCCTGGAAAATACAACTGAGCAATAAAGTGACCAAACAATGCTAAAACCATTTGTTTTTGTTAGTTATCAAAAACAGGACTAAATGGAGTGTTTGACTGAATTCCATATTCGCGGTGTTGGATGTATGGGCGTGTCTAGGGGCCTCTTTGGCAAGGCTAGACACTGCTTTGTATATAATGGGAATTACACAAATACAGTGAGAATATAGAACAGTACAGCACAGGAAGAGACCCTTTGGCCTACAATGTCAGTGCCATACATGATGCCACCAAACTCTTATCTGCCTGCATATAAGTATACTCCATGAACATTCCCTGGTGGTGGTTAAGGCCAATAAAATGATGGTATTTACAAGACTATTTGGATAGGCCTATCCAAAAGGCATTTAAATGCCATTTTCTTATCTGCCTCCATTACCACCACCCCAGCAATGCGTTGTCGGCATTCACCAGTCTCTGTGTAAAATAAAACTTAGCCCCTCACTTTAAAGCCATGCACTCTGGTATTTAATATTGCTATACTGGGAAAAAGGTTCCAACTGTTTATCCAATCGAAGACTCGCTTAATTTTATATTCTTCTATATCTTCTTGGCATCGCCACCTCCCTCTGCAATTGGACACTGGATTTCCTCACCAACAGACCACAGTCTGTTAGGATCAACAACCTCACCTCCTCCACTCTAACACTGAACACTGGCATGCCACAGGGCTGTGTGCTCAGCCCTCTCCTCTACTCCCTCTTTGTAAAGAAGTGTTATCGACACACTGTGACTTTACTTCTTTATTACATTCATACTGTGGCATTACAGAGAGCACTGGCTGTACGTGGTCTGTCACGGAAACTAGAGAGAGATATGTGGGTGGGGAGGTTGTAATTATACTTGTGATATGGGGAGTGGTTAGTAGTGATGAGGTAACTATATTAAGGGTCACATGCATATGTCATCTACACTCTTCACCCGTGACTGCGTCCCTAAGTATGGTTCGAATGCCATCGTAAAATTTGCCGATGACACCACGGTGGTAGGACGGATCAGCGACAACAAATCAGCCTATAGGGAGGAGGTCCAGAACCTGGCAGCCTGGTGTACCAATAATAACCTCGTCCTCAACTCTAAGAAGACGAAGGAAATCATCGTAGACTTCAGGAAGACCAGAGGTGGCAGACATACCCCCATCCACATAAACGGGACTGGGGTGGAGCACGTCTCCAACTACAAATTCCTCGGGGTACACATCTCAGAGGATCTGTCCTGGTCCCTCAATAGCACCAAACTTTAATGAAATTGTCCTTATTGGTGACCTAAACTGGAACTGGCTGCTACCAGCATCAGATGATTTTAAAGCATTTTGTGATTCGTTTAATTTCTTTCAGATTGTTGACAGTCCTACGAGACCTAATCTGAAATGTCCTAAAAAATCTTCTTTAATTGATCTTATCTTAACTAATGTTCCTCATAAATATTCTGCTGCTTCTGATTTTGCAAATGACATCAGTGACCATTGTGTCATTGCAACAGTAAGAAATACAAAAGTTCCTAAAACCAAACCGCGTGTCATCATATAACCATAACCATATAACAATTACAGCACGGAAACAGGCCATCTCGGCCCTACAAGTCCATGCCGATCATAAAGCGGGACATGAAACATTTTGTGGAGCAAGCATTTTTTCATGCCCTGTTTCTCTTTGGCTGGGAGAAAATTAATGTAATTCCTGATGTTGAAAATGCCTGGAAATTATTTTATGATGGTTTTATTGAAATTGTTAACAAGCACGCTCCTTTTAGGAAGTATAGAATAAGGGGCAGGGATAATGCATGGTTCACGTCAGAGTTATCCATTTTACTCCATGAGCGCAATGTGGCATGGTCTAAAGCCAGGAGTACTGGTCTTGGATCAGACTGGTTGCTCTTTAGGCAGCTGCGAAATGCAAGCACAGTTGCAATTAGAAAAGCCAAAGCTGATCATTTCCTTACTGAAACTTCAAATAACCTAAACAATCCGTTGAAATTTTGGAAAACCATTAAATCAATAACTGGAAATAAAAATGTTATTGAGCTACCTCCATGCATTGTCAAAGACTCTACCCAAATTTATGAAAAGGCTGACATGCTTGGTTGTTTTAATGAGCATTTCATTGCCTCTGGTTCACTTTTCAACTCTCAATACACAGCTCAAGGCTCCTCTGCTTGCTCTGCTAGTAGTTGTTTTTTTGAGGGACAAGCCTTTACTTTTGACGCTGTTACACTTTTAGAGGTGCATAAGGCCCTGAGATGTTTAGACACAAAAAAATCGGCAGGTCCAGACAACCTTGAGCCTTACTTCCTAAAGTTAGCCACTGACTTTATTGCATTGCCTCTGACTTATCTTTTTAATCTATCCCTGGAGACAAACGAAATTCCCCTTATTTGGAAATCTGCCTTTGTTCTCCCACTGTTAAAAGGGGGGGACCCCACTGTGCTAAACAACTATAGGCCCATCTCCAAACTGTCTGTTTTAATTAAGGTGCTGGAATCCATTGTAAACCAACAACTGAAGGACTTTTTATCAACTAACAGTATTTTATCTGAATTTCAATCTGGTTTTAGGAAAAAATATAGTACGTCAACAGCTGCTTTAAAAGTAGTAAATGATTTAATTGAATTTTTAGACATAAGCAACACTGTGCAGCCCTTTTCGTTGACCCATCAAAGGCTTTCGATACTGTGGATCATGCCTTATTGTTACAAAGACTATGCAGCATCGGTTTGTCTGATCAAGCTGTCTATTGGTTTAAAAACTATCTATCAGGCAGATCCCAGTGTGTGCGAGCAGAAGGTATTACTTCTAGCTCTCTTAATGTATCCAAGGGTGTGCCACAGGGATTGGTTTTAGGACCTTTATTATTTGCTATTTATATTAATAGTCTAGAACATAAAGCTCCGAACGCAAATTTTCACTTTTATGCTGACGACACAGTGATATATTGCTCTGCATCTACCCCAAATCAGGCTCTCTGTCAGCTCCAAACTGTGCAACGTAACCTGTGTGATTTAAAACTTGTTTTAAATGCTGACAAGACAAAGCTTATGCTGTTCACTAAAGCTAAATCAAAGCCCTCGGGTCTCCCTCCTATCACCACTTTGCAGGGCTCTGTGATTGAATCTGTGTCTCAATATAAATATCTGGGAATTATAATTGACGATTCTCTCTCTTTTAAACCTCATATACAGCAACTTGTGAAAAAACTAAAGATAAAATTAGGTTTTTACTTTAGAAATAAGTCTTGTTTTTCTTTTGAAGCCAAAAAAAGACTTGTTGCTGCGTTTATGTCTGTGTTGGACTATGGTGATGTTTTATATATGAATGCATCTTCAAAATGCCTACAGTCTTTGGACACGGTCTACCACGGAGCACTGAGATGTGTTATTTTAAAACCTTCACGCACCACTGCTCATTGTATGCTCAAGTTGGATGGTTTGCCCTGTCCACCCGCAGACTCCATCATTGGCATATCCTTATTTATAAGACTATCAAACATAGAAACATAGAAATTAGGTGCAGGAGTAGGCCATGCGGCCCTTCGAGCCTGCACTGCCATTCAATATGATCATGGCTGATCATCCAACTCAGTATCCCGTACCTGCCTTCTCTCCATACCCTCTGATTCCCTTAGCCACAAGGGCCACATCTAACTCCCTCTTAAATATAGCCAATGAACTGGCCTCGACTACCCTCTGTGGCAGAGAGTTCCAGAGACTCACCACTCTCTGTGTGAAAAAAGTTCTTCTCATCTCGGTTTTAAAGGATTCCCCCCTTATCCTTAAGCTGTGACCCCTTGTCCTGGACTTCCCCAACATCGGGAGCAATCTTCCTGCATCTAGCCTGTCCAACCCCTTAAGAATTTTGTAAGTTTCTATAAGATCCCCTCTCAATCTCCTAAATTCTAGAGAGTATAAACCAAGTCTATCCAGTCTTTCTTCATAAGACAGTCCTGACATCCCAGGAATCAGTCTGGTGAACCTTCTCTGCACTCCCTCTATGGCAATAATGTCCTTCCTCAGATTTGGAGACCAAAACTGTACGCAATACTCCAGGTGTGGTCTCACCAAGACCCTGTACAACTGCAGTAGAACCTCCCTGCTCCT
This sequence comes from Leucoraja erinaceus, assembly GCF_028641065.1. NCBI lineage: Eukaryota > Metazoa > Chordata > Chondrichthyes > Rajiformes > Rajidae > Leucoraja > Leucoraja erinaceus. The sequence continues at coordinate 343,809 of NW_026576729.1, read as the reverse complement.
ATACTCAAATCCTTTTGCTATGAAAGCTAACATACCATTCGCTTTCTTCACTGCCTGCTGCACCTGCATACCTACTTTCAATGACACCCAGGTCTCGCTGCATCTCCCCCTTTCCCAATCGGCCACCATTTAGATAATAGTCTGCTTTCCTGTTTTGCCACCAAAATGGATAACCTCACATTTATCCACATTATACTGCATCTGCCAAACATTTGCCCACTCACCCAGCCTATCCAAGTCACCTTGCACTCTCCTAGCATCCTCCTCACAGCTAACACTGCCCCCCAGCTTAGTGTCATCCGCAAACTTGGAGATATTGCCTTCAATTCCCTCATCCAGATCATTAATATATATTGTAAATAGCTGGGGTCCCAGCACTGAGCCTTGCGGTACCCCACTAGTCACTGCCTGCCATTGTGAAAAGGACCCGTGTACTCCTACTCTTTGCTTCCTGTTTGCCCGACAGTTCTCTATCCACATCAATACTGAACCCCCAATGCCGTGTGCTTTAAGTTTGTATACTAATCTCTTATGTGGGACCTTGTCAAAAGCCTTCTGGAAGTCCAGATACACCACATCCACTGGTTCTCCCCTATTCACGCTACTAGTTACATCCTCGAAAAATTCTATAAGATTCGTCAGACATGATTTTCCTTTTGTAAATCCACGCTGACTTTGTCCAATGATTTCACCACTTTCCAAATGTGCTGCTATCCCATCTTTAATAACTGACTCTAGCAGTTTCCCCATTACCGATGTTAGACTAACTGGTCTGTAATTCCCCATTTTCTCTCTCCCTCCCTTCTTAAAAAGTGGGGTTACGTTTGCTACCCGCCAATCCTCAGGAACTACTCGGTGTTCTTCCTTCATACCTGCAGATGTATGTAATTCGAACAAGCACAGGAACTTATCAGCTCCGCTCTGGGGACTTGTTCTTATTAACTGTACCTAAAGTCCTTACTGAACTGGGGAAAAGGGCATTTAGTTATGCTGCTCCCTTCGCATGGAACCAGCTGCAGAATGAACTGAAACTTAAGGAGCTGGTTTCTATAAACAGATTTAAATCCCTTCTTAATGATGTTGAAGCGGGCTCTTCTGTCTGTACATGCTTTGTTTGATGATGTTCTGACTGTGACTCTATTTATATGTTCTCTGTTGTTTTATAAATTATTGTCTGTAACTGTGGAACTGTGCTGCTGCCTGTCTTGGCCAGGACTCTCTTGTAAAAGAGATTTTTAATCTCCTGGTTAAATAAAGGTTAAATAAAATAAATTAAAAAACTGATCAAAAAGCCGCAGCAGCGCCTTTACTTTCTGAGGAGGCTTAAGAAAGCTCACCTGTCCCTCCAGATCCTGTCTAACTTCTACTGCTGTACCATCGAAAGCATCCTGACCACCTGCTTCACGGTTGGTACAGCAGCTGCACCACAGCTGACAGGAAGGCACTGCAACGGGTGGTGAAAACCGCTCAGCACATCATTGGTGCCCCGCTCCCTGCCATGGGTGTCCTCCACCACAAACGGTGTATGAGACGGGCCGGGAAAATCATCAAGGACCCCTCTCACCTTAACCATGGACTATTTGCCCTCCCATCAGGGAGGTGGTACAGGAGCCTCAGGTCTCGCACAAGCAGGCTGAGGAACAGCTTTTTCAATAACATCATTACACTGCTGAACTCACAGTCCCGTCGCTAGCTATCTTTAGACTCTCCCATTTGTATACATTTATTTGCTAGACCAGACGCTAAACTGCATTTCGTTGCACCTGTACTCGTATTTGTGCAATGACAATAAAGTTGAATTGAATTGAATTGAATTGAATAGTCTCCCCTGTAGTTATTACTGCCTAATCCAAGCATCATTCTGGTAAATCATTTCCCCTTCACCTTGAACCAATGTCCTCTGGTCCTCGATTCTCCTACTCTGGACAAGACACTCTGTGCATCTACCCAATCTATTTCTCTCATGATGTTATACACTTTAAAATTACTCCTCATCCTCCTGCATTTCAAGGAATAGAGACCCAGCCTACTCAACCTCTCCCTATAGCTCAGACAGTCTAGCACTGGTAACATCCTGGTAAATCCTATCTGGACTCTTTCTAGCTTGACAGTACATTTCCTATAACAATGTGCCTAGAACTGAACTCAATACACTAAATGCAGTCTCACCAACGTCTTATACAACTGCAACATGACCTTCCAACTTCTATACTCAATACTCTGACTGATGAAGACCAAAGTGCCAATTGCCTTTTTGACCACCTTATCTACCTGCGAATTCACTTTCATGGAAACTTGCACCTGCCTCCTAGATCCCTCTGCTCTATAACACTACCCAGAGGCCTACCACTGCGTGCCCTTGTTCAACATCCCAAAATGCAACACCTCACACTTCTCTGTATTAAATTCCATCAACCATTCCTCCGCCCACCTGGCCAATCGATCCAGATCCTGCAGCAATTTTTCAGACATCTTCACTATCTGCAAAACGCTCACTTTTGTATCATCAGCAAACTTGCTAATTGTGCCCTGTATATTCTCATCCAAATAATTAATATAGATGACAAACACTAACGGGCCCAGCATTGAGAGGCACACACACAGGCCTCCAGTCTGAGAAGCAACCTTCCACCATCACACTCTGCTTTCTTCCATGAAACTAATTTTCTATCCATTGAACTATCTGTCCTTGGATCCAATGCAATCCAAGTTTCCAGAGCTGCCTACCATGTGGAACTTTGTTGGATGCTTTGCTGAAAAGTCTATCATACCATTGGTCTTATCCCAATTGAGTATTTTAACATGTGGGCCCTATTTGACCCGATCCATAACTAACTTAAACCTAATCGAACTGTGGTCACTGGTCCCAAATGGCTCCTCCACGAACACATCATTCACTTGCCCTTCCCAGTTTTCCCAAGGCTAGGTCAGGTCTTGCTCTCTCACATGTGGGGGGCTCTATATATTGCTGTAGAAACTTCTCCTCAACACCTTTGAGAAATTGCACTCCATCTAAACCCTTCACGCCATGATTTTTCCAGTATATTGGGAAAGTTAAAATCCCCTACTACAGCAACCTTATTTGACATGCAGCTGTCTAACCTCCTGGCATATTGTCTATTGAGATCCCCTCTCATCCTTCTTAACTCGAAAGTACAAGCCCAGCTGCTGTACACTCCAGGTGTGGTTTCACTGGGGCCCTGTACAACTGCAGAAGGACCTCTTTGCTCCTATATTCAACTCCTCTTGTTATGAAGGCCAACATGCCATTAGCTTTCTTCACTGCCTGCTGTACCTGCATGCTTACTTTCAGTGACTGATGAACAAGGACACCCAGATCCTGTCGTACTTCCCTTTTTGCCAACCTGACACCATTCAGATAATAATCTGCCTTCCTGTTCTTGCCACCAAAGTGGATAACCTCACATTTATCCACATTAAACTTCATCTGCCCACTCACCCAACCTGTCCAAGTCTCCCTGCATCCTCATAGCATCCTCCTCGCAGTTCACATTGCCACCCAGCTTTGTGTCATCTGCAAATTTGCTAATGTTACTTTGAATCCCTTCATCTAAATAATTAATGTATATTGTAACTAGCTGTGGTCTCAGCACAAGCCTTGCGGTACCCCACTAGTCACTGAGTGTCATTCTGAAAGGGACCCGTCAATCCCTACTCTTTCTTTCCTGTCTGCCAACCACTTCTCTATCCATGTCAACACTCCACCCCCAATACCATGCGCTCTAATTTTGCCCACTAATCCTCTATGTGGGAACTTATTAAAGGCTTTCTGAAAGTCCAAGTACACTACATCCACTGGTTCTCCCTTGTCCATTTTTCTAGTTACATCCTCAAAAAACTCCAGATTAGTCAAACATGATTTCCTCTTCGTAAATCCATGCTGACTCGGCCCGATCCTGTTACTGCTTTCCAAATGTGCCGCTATTTCATCTTTTATAATTGACTAGCATTTTCCCCACCACCGATGTCAGGCTAACTGGTCTATAATTCAGTTTTCTCTTGTCCGACTTTCTTAAAAATTGGGATAACATTAGCTACCCTCCAATTCACATGAACTGATCCTGAATCTACAGAACATTGGAAAATGATCCAATGCATCCACGATTTCTAGAGCCACTTCCTTAAGTACCCTGGATGCACACCATCAGGCCCTGGGGATTTATCAGCCTTCAGTCCCATCAGTCTACCCAACACCATTTCCTGCCTAGTGTGGATTTCCTTCAGTTCTTCTGCCATCCCATCTCATTTCAATGAGATTTATAAATAAATGTATCCACAAATATGTCAGCAGCAGGCCACATGGTACTGCAGGTGGCCCAAATCCACAAATGTGTCTATTTAAATTATTGACTCCATAGAGCGATTGCACGGTAGGTCAAAAGGTCAAAGTGGGTGACCCACAGAGTCACTCAAGCATTCTGGAGGACAAGCAAGCCTCCGGCATACACTCGTCACACATTTAACACGTACGTTCTTACCTGGAAAATACCGTCAATGTGGTTGGCAGACATTTGAAAAGCGTGTGGCAGTGATTATAGATTGCTTCGAAGTATTTTGTAATAGACCTATGAGCTTGGAGTCGTGCGCCCAGACTTGGTCGAACTACAAACACCATAACTCCATTAAATATTTGATAGGTGTAACACCATGTGAGTCATTTCATTTTTATCTGCGGCATGGTGGGGGGGGGAGGGGCGCTGATGCACAGATAAAAATAACCACACGTTCATCTAACTTTTTTGACCATTTTAGTTGTCATTCAATTCAATTCAATTCAATTCAACTTTAATGTCATCGCACAAATACAAGTATGAGTACAACGAAAGGCAGTTTTGCGTCAGTCCGTAGTAGTTGTGCATAAAGATATTAAAAAAAAATAGAAAGAGAGAAGATACAGAATAATCAAAAAATACAGAATAATTAAACAATGGGGACGGAGGGGCCGGAGAAATCTATCGGCGGGACTCCGAGTTCAGCAATGTAATTGTATTATTGTAGAAGCTGTTCCTCATCCTACTAGTACGTGACCTGAGTACTGCCTCCCTGATGGGAGGAGGGCAAACAGTCCATGGTTGGGGTGTGAGGGGTCTTTGATGATCTTCCCAGCCCGTCTCAGACACCGTCTCAGTTATTTTAGCTGATCGCGGTTTTGACATCAAAGGTGATGCCGGATTTTATGGTTGTGAAGCAGAAATTCCTGCATTTACACGAGGGAAAGCACAACTATCTGCGCTGGATGTGGGAAAAACTCGTGAAACTGCACATTTACGCATTCATGTGGAGCGTGTGATTGGTGCTGTCAGGCAATAATGCCTGATTCTAAGTCACACTGTACCACTGGAGTACATGATAACTGTAAACACGAGCCAAAGACATTGTGTGATTTAAACACATCTTTAATGAGCACTTTGCAGCATTTAGGACAACAGGTTATCAATACATCCTGGCTGCTTGAACTGAAGTGCCGGAAATGGGGTGTTAGTATAAGTGTTATGGAGGGGTGGAGTTAGTGGTGCTGGCTTGTGTGTGATTGGCTCACATGCACCATCAATCTACATTCTTCCCCCTTGGGATTAAGTGTGGAAAGGGCACCCATGCCATGGAGTTAAACATACTCACCATATCTGTCTGGTGGTCTGCTAACACGGTCCGAGTGCGTGCGGACCCTACCCTCCCCTCCCTCTCCTGAAAGATGGGACGGATTTCCAGGAGGCGAGAAAGGTGCGGGAGAGGCTTGCGGGGACCGAAAGGGGAAACATGCGGTAGGTGAGACCCCGTGGTTAATGGAGACCGAGGGACGAGGAGGGGTGTAAGGCATGCGGGGACGGGTAGGAGACATCGCAGAAGGCAACTGGAACTGGAGTGGCGGAGCATAGGGACCAGCAGGCGGTGGGCGGGGCTCCCTCACAGCAAGCAGGTGTTGTCGACTTCTCCGGTAAACCGCTCCCTCACAGTCCACCATGTAGGAGCGTGGCTCGTTAGTTGGGCTGACAACAGTGCCCAGATGGGAATGTCCAGTCGAAGTTCGTAAACGGACGACCTGGCCCCGCAGTAAAGGCTCGAGTGGTCTGCTGGAGCTGTCGTATGATCGTTTCTGGATGTTTTGCCTCTCTTGGAGACGTCTCTGGATAGTGGTAGGCTCCAACGCATGAGGAACCAGCTGCTGGTGTGCGGTGGGGACTGGAGACCTCGTCAATCTCGACATCAGGCGCTGTGCCGACAATCTCAGGGTACCGTCCCTGGCAATGTTTCTGTGATTCAGGAGCTCGAGGTAGACGTCCGACTTTGAAATGCGTGCCCGCTCCAGCAAGTGCTTGGCACTTCTGACAGCACGTTCAGCGCGTCCATTACTCTGTGGATACTCGAGACTGCTCGTGACGTGCTGGAAGTTACATCGGTCTGCGAAAAGCTGGAACATGTGGCTGGTGAACTGCCGACCATTGTCAGTTCTCAGGCAAACAGGAATGCCATAGGCGGAGAAGTGTCCCTTCAGCTTCTTGATGACCATCTCAGACGTGAGGGAGGTCAGTTCGTCAAGTTCAAAACAGGTAGAAAAGGAATCGACCAGAATGAGGTAGTGCTTTCCGCACCATTCGAAAATGTCTGCCACCAGCGACATCCAGGGCAGTGCTGGTGGTGGTTGTTGCAGAAGGGGCTGCCGCTGCTGATGAGGCGCAAGGTTGTTGCAAGTGGTGCAGGAGGCTATGCGGTCCCGAATGTACTCGGCCATCCCCGGCCAGTAGAACAGACCACGAGCGCATGCCAGTGTGGAATCGGCCCCTGGGCGACCGCTGTGTGCTTCTTTGCAGTGACGAGGGTATCACCACCTTGTGACCCTTAACCACAACACCATCCTGTACCACCAGTTCATCATGTACCAAGACGTATGGCTGTACCTCTGTAGGCATGTCGGATCGTTTGTCAGGCCAGCCTGTTTTGATGAAAGAGGAGAGGGTTTGAAGCATATCGTCAGTTGCTTACTGGGGACGAGGTCGCAGTTGCTTACTGGGGACGAGGTTGACACCGAGGTCCATGAAATCCTCCTGTTCATGGGGGTGTTGTTCGCAAGATGCCCGAGGTGCACGGGAGAGAGTGTCAGCAACGTGCATGTCCTTACCCTTCTTGTAGGTAATGGTGAAGTCGTACCGCTGCAGCTGCAGCATCATGCGCTGCAAGCGAGCTGGCGCGGCATGGATGGGCTTGTTCAGGATTGTCACCAGCAGTTGGTGGTCCATCTCAACCGTGAATGTGCTGCCAAGGACGAAATCACGGAATTTGGTGCAGGCAAAAACGACAGCCAGCAGTTCCTTTTCGATTTGCACATAGTGCTGCTCCATGTCGGTCATGGTGCGAGAGGCATACGCGACAGGTAGTAGGGTGCCATCAGCAGATGGTTGCAAGCAGGCTGCGTCGAGCCCAAATTTCGAGGCATTGCATGTGATCGTCACCGGACGTTTCAAGTCGAAAAAAGTCAGGGTCGGTGCACTGGTCAGTTTGGATTTTAAAACATCAAAGGCAACCTGATGTTGCGGGAACCATGACCATGCAGTGTCCTTTTTGGTCAGCTGCCGCAGTGTGGAGCATAACTCGCTGAGGTTTGGTATGAACTTTCCGAGATAGTTTACCATGCCCAGAAAACATTGCAGGCCTTTCACATCTGTGGGGGCAGGCATCTCTGTGATGGCAGCAGATTTCTTCGAATCGGGTTTAAGGCCATCAGGAGTAAAGATGTGGCCAAAACCGCTGGAACCCGGAACTTACACTTGTCAGGATTGAGCTTGAGGTTGATCTTGCGAGCTTCTTGTCCAGCGGGATCTGCCAGAAAGAGTTCTTTGCATCAAGGACAGAAAATAGGGTGGCCATTCTGACCTTTGCCGCAACATCTTCGACAGTCTTCATGGGATGGTGTGGGCGCTTAATGGCAGTGTTCAGGTCTTTCGGGTTGATGTACAGACGGATTTCGTTCTTTCCCTTCTTGAATGTGGCAATCATGGTCGAGACCCAGTCGGTGGGGTCGCTGACTGCTTCAATTATGCCTGTGGAGGCCATGTCCTTCAGCATAGAGTGAACCCTGTCAGTCATGGCAAATGACAATCGGTGCGGGGTTCGGATGACCGGCGTCACATTGGGGTCACTAATAATCTTGTAGGTTACAGGCAACTTGCCTAGGTTGTTGAAACTTGTCGAAAAGATCAGGGAATTCACTCAGCGGGTCAAACAAAATTTGCAGTTTTGTCAAAGGAAATCAGCCCCAGCTGACAGGCATGATTGCCAAGCAGGGTGGCTGAATCAAAGTTCAGGATATAAAAGGTTAAATCCCTCGTGGATCTTTTCAGTACACATTTCAAGTTGGTTTTGCCCAGAGGAACCAATATCTCCCCTCCAAAAGCATGTAGAGTGGATTTGACCTTGATAAGAGGCTCGTTAGTTCTAATCTTGTTTGTTCGCTGCCTAGTGAGGTCCGTCTCATTGATGGTTTTTGTTTCATGCGATCCATCTATGGGGTCGATGAATTCAGCAGTTCTGCACGCGTGCACAACTTCGTCCAGCGTCAAATCTGCCCGTCTCAGAAGCTGTGATCTGAGCTTTAAATCACTCATTCCATTCACTAAAATGTCCCTCGTTAGCTGATCAGTTAGCTGATCAATCAGTATGAGCTCGAACCTCCCACGCTGGGCTAGGTACATCAACTCAGAAATAAACAAGTCTACCCGTTCGCCAGGGTAGCATCTGGACCCGCAAGGTTGTGCAGGAGGGAAGCCTTGACAGCATCTGGTTCATTTTGGTGTTCATGTAGTGCTGGTAATCAAGTTCAAATCCGCATCAAAGATAAGAGGGTCAGGCTTTCGACAAGAGGAGGTCATCGTAAAGTAAAACAAAACTCACCAAATAATAAAAATAAAAAAACCGTTATCCAGAAAATGAAGGTCAGACCACTTCTGACATCATGTAAACATGAGCCAAAGTCATTGTGTGATTTAAACACATCTTTAATGAGCACTTTGCAGCATTTAGGACAACAGGTTATCAAAACATCCTGGCTGCTCGAACTGAAGTGCCGGAAATGGGGCGTTAGTATAAGTGTTATGGAGGGGTGGAGTTAGTGGTGCTGGCTTGTGTGTGATTGGCTCACATGCACCATCAATCTACAATAACCAACTCTGAAATTCATGTCCCCAAAACTGATGAAATTGCAAGGATCTGTTGTGCATTTTTCAATTTAAATGAATCCATAGTCTCACAGTAGGTGCAGATAGTAGAGCTTTCGTATGGGACATATACGAACAATCAACTCTTACAAAAAAGTAACTTGGCTCATCAGCATTTATCATGAATGAAATTGTAAGAAATTGGCAAATCATTGAATCACAAACACATAAGTTAAAGCACACTTTGTAATTTTAAGATGATTACATGCATGTTCATTTAAAATATTTCATCATGCAATTTTGTCTTGTCTCTTTTATGAGTTCACTGCAAGGCCTGGAAAAAAACATCTCAATTTGCCTCGACAATGTTGACATCAATAAGCACACTTGAAAGAAAGAATTTTTTACTCCCATTTTTCATGGAAAGAACAGTTATTTTTATATCAATTGAGTTTGTCATTTGGTTTTCACACACACTTGAAAGAAAGTAGTCTCCCTCAACAGCACACACTTGATGTACCTTTGGCATTGTGTTTATACTTCAAAGAAAGCACCATTAATCTGCCAATACAATAAAAGCACACATACATGTATAATTTACTTAAGCATACTTCAAAGAAAACACCATATTTTCTTTGTCAGCACACTAAAATCAAAGAAAGCATCTTTTTTTTTTAAATTAAAGAGAGCACACTCAAATTACTTTGGTATCTCAACGGCTGATGGGACCAAAGATAGTCCCGCTGTACTGGCCGCCATAGTAATCAATACACTTGTGTTTGCCTCCAGTACACCGCTTGTCCTCCAGAAGGCGTTGCGTGGCAACAGTGCAGGTCACGTGTCACAGCTGTGTTTTCAGACGCAAGTGAAGTGGTACTGTTTCATATCTCAGACTGGAATATGATAACAATGAAGTACATGTTGCATTCATAATGGGAAAACCCTGAGTGGCAGCATTAAAACAAATGATAATTCCCAGAATGGAGCTAACAGCCGCAGTCCTAGCTGTCAGAGTTGACACAATGCTGCGGAAAGAAGTACAACTTCAGCTGGAGAAATCCATCTTCTGGACCGATAGCACAACAGTGCTTAAGTACATCAACAACGAAACCAAACGCTTCCAAACATTTGTAGCAAACAGGGTCTCTTTTGTAAGGGATGCTACTGATGTATTACAATGGAGATATGTTGGCACAAAGGAAAATCCTGCAGATGAAGCCTCTAGAGGACTAACAGCAGACCACTTCTTAAGCTGTAAGAGATGGATCAAGGGACCAGAATTTCTCTGTAAGCCAGACATAGAATGGTCAAAGCTTAATTTGAAATCTGCAATCTTTGCTAATGATCCAGAAATAAAGCAAGACATCACAACAAATGTCATTGTCAATGATCCACTGAGTCCAACAAACTCTCTGATTACCTATTTCTCATCATTGAGGAATCTGAAGACTTCTGTAGCTTGGCTTCTTAAAGTAAGAACAACACTCTTGCAGTTGATTCGAAAGAGAAAGGAGATTCAGACTTGAGTAGCTTTGATAAAGATCCTGGCAAACTAAAGGAAAAGGTTGGTAGAGATGAAAGTCTTTAAAGCATCACTCTGCATACAGTGTTTATATCCTGAAGATCTTCTCCAAGCAGAAAACACAGTTATCTCTTTCAGTCAAGGGCACAAATTCAAAGAAGAACTATCAGTGCTAGAAGCTGGTAAAAAAAAAAGGTGTTAAAAGAAGCAGTCATTTGTACAAGCTAGATCCGATACTGGATGATGGACTTCTGAGAGTAGGCGATCGCCTGAATAGACTAGCGATGCCTGAAGAGGACAAACATCCTATTATTCTCTCGAAGGACCTTCACATATCAACGCAACCGTTACGATATATCCATGAACAGCACGGAAATGGAGGAAGAAATAATATGCTGTCGCTACTTCGGAAAAGATACAGGATTATCAAAGCTAACTCTGCTGCAAGAAAGGTCATAACAGTCTGTGTTGTGTGTAGACGACAGCGGGGAACAGTTAGAGAACAATAAATGGCAGACTTGCCCCTGGAGAGGATTCTACCTGATAAACCTCCATTTACACATGTAGGAGTAGACTACTTCGGTCTTATAGAGATCAAGAGAGGACAAATTTAAGAGGTATGGGGTAATCTTCACCTGCCTGGCAAGCAGGGCAGTACATCATGAAGTTGAATCTACACTTGACACAGACTCCTGCATCATTGGCTATATTTAAGAGGGAGTTAGATGTGGCCCTTGTGGCTAAAGTGATCAGGGGGTATGGAGAGAAGGCAGGTACCGCATACTGAGTTGGATGATCAGCCATGATCAGATTGAATGGCGGTGCAGGTTCGAAGGGCCGAATGGCCTACTCCTGCACCTATTCTCTATGTATCCATGCATTGCAAAGATTAATCAGTCAACGAGGTCAAGTTTCATCTTTATGATCAGACAATGGCACAAATTTTATCTGAGCAGAAAGATAATTGAGAGAAGCACTCGATGACTTGAATCAAAGATGATGATGGGTGGTGCCATGAGCCGGCAGCCTCGCCAGCAGCTGTTCGTCCTTTCCACTTTTTTTTTGTTTTTAGTATGTCCAAAAGCGTGTTTTAGTAAGTAAGTAAAGTATCCTTTATTGTCATTCAGGCCTTCCGGTCTGAACGAAATTTCGTGCCTTGCACTCATACATATAATAAAATAACAAAAACACACAATAAACACGAATTTAACATCCACCACAGTGAGTTCACCAGGCACCTCCTCACTGTGATGGAAGGCAAAAGTCTTAAAGTCTTTGTCTCTTCCCTCCTTGCTCTCCCTCTGCGCTGAGGCGATCCAGGCTTCCGACGTTGTGACCCCGCCGGGTGATGGTCAGTAAGTCAGTCCCGCGGCTGAATGCGAGCTCCGCGAACGGGCCGGTTCAAACTCCGCGGCCCGGAGTGGTCGAAGCTGCCGCCCTCCAGTCCAGCGGACGTAGCTGTTGTTGCGGGAAAAACAGGTCACCAACCGCAACAGCCCCGAAGTCGGGCCGCTGCTGCCAGAACGCCGCCAGAACGCCGCCACAGCCCTGAAGTCGGGCCGCCGCAACCAGAACGCCCCCCCACCCCCGAAGGCGGGCCGCCGCCAGAACGCCATCCCAGCCCCGAATTCGGGACGCCGCCACAGCCCTGAAGTCGGGCCGCCGCAACCAGAACGCCGCACCAGCCCCTAAGTCGGGCCGCCGCAACCGGAACACCGCCACAGCCCCAAAGTAGGACCGCCACCGCAACGCCGCCACAGCCCGGAAGACGGCCAGCCTCGCTCTGGTAAGTCCTGGCTGGCTCTGCCTCCGGAGCATCGAGGTCTGTCCCATTTGGAGGCTGCCAGCTCCGCCATTAGGCCTCAGCGCAGACGGAGATGGGGGGGATACGACAAGAAAAGGTTACATTCCCCCGAAGGAATACACTAAAACAAGTTTCTCCCCCCCCCCCCCCCCCCACACACACACACACACACACACACACACACACACACATACACAACCTAATAACTAAAATTAACTAACTAAAACAGAACAAGAAAAAAAAAGACGGACTGCAGGCGAGCCACAGCTGCAAAGGCAGCGCCGCCACTTCCGGTGTGTTTAAGTGTGTTTAAGTGTGATGGGGCAGGAATTGGAGGGAAAACTTTTTTGTCACTTACCTTGGTGAAATTAGACTTTTCTCCTCGTTGCATTTCACCCTCCCTCGCGGCCTAACAGCTTTTATTGGTGCGACCTCGCCCGGAGTCGGGGCCTAGAGCTTCAGCAGCAGGCGCAGCGCGGACTTTCCATCGCGGAGCCAGAAGAATTGCTCCAATCGCTGGCCCGCAGACTATAACATCCTGAAGCCGCGGTCTGCGGAGCTTCTAGCCGCAGGCGCGGCATGCACTTTCCATCGCGGAGTTTGGGATCCCTTGCCGTGGATCACTTGCAAATACCTCTGACCGCCGGCCTGCAACATCGTGAAGCCTCGGTCTCCGGTAGGAAGTGGCCGATTTGGGACCTCCAAGCCACAGAGTGTCTATCCATCCCCACGTCGGAGTTTCAAGCATCCCGACGAGAGGGCCTGTACATCGGACCACCGTAGAGGCGACTGCGGAGGGTTCATGGCCCCGACCACGAATGAACAAAGGAGGAGGACTAACTGAACGTTATTGCCTTCCACCACAGTGAAGAATGTTGATTCCACTGTGGTGGATGTTCATGTTGTATTCTATTGTATATTGTGCTCTTTTTAATTGTATGGCTGCATGGTGTCAAATTCCACTATACCTTAATTGGTGCATGTGGAAATAAATGTGAACTTGAACTTGAACTTGCAGGGTGACTTGGACAGGCTGGAGGGTGTGGGCAGATGCATGGCAGATGAAGTTTAATGCGGAGAAATGTGAGGTTATCCACTTTGGTAGCAAAAACAGGAAGGCAGATTACTATCTAAATGGTGTTGAGTTGGGAAAAGGGGACGTACAACGGGATCTGGGGGTCCTTGTTCATCAGTCTATGAAAGTAAGCATGCAGGTACAGCAGGCAGTGAAGAAAGCGAATGGCATGAAGGCCTTTATAACAAGAGGTGTCGAGTATAGGAGCAAAGAGGTTGCAGTTGTATAGAGCCCCAGT